>NW_026020225.1:1143994-1160944 GCF_900185275.1 Solanum verrucosum
TTACGGTTATCAAATTACTGATTTATAGGGTCGATATTATGACCATGATCTCTCAATCTCTAATTACCTACCTTAGTTGAATACCTAACTACATCTATGATCGGGATAGGCAAACTCAACCGTGGAATATTTATTTTTCATCCTATCTCTAAACCAAGCACGGTGTTCGTTCGGGTGTTAATCCTAAACACGAATCTAAACAAGTGGTAAGCAAGAATGATCACACTCTCTGTATTCTTTGGTCTATCTACATATTCATCTCTCGAGTTCAAGAATAGACAATGAATGTATATCAATGATGGTCAATCATGAAATACTAAAACAAGAATTCAAGAGTAATTTGATAAACAAATTAATCCATAGAAATCGATGTTCAACAATTAGTCATGGCTATAGTCTCAGACAAAGGGTTTGAGCCACTCATCATATCATATAAATCATCATCATCATTATATATCATTAACAGTGGGAAGAATCTAAGTCAAAAGGTGAATTACAAAAATACCCTTTATCAACTAATTTATTTTCTTAAAATTATTTTTAAAAGGGAAAATGCACAAGTATCCCCCCTCAACTATTCGTGAAATCCGAATAACACACCTTAACTATACATGAAACCAATTACCCCCCTGAATTATTTTATAGTGTAATAAATGCACCCTTTCGTGCTGAGGTGGCACAGAGAGTGTGTTCACTCTCTTAGAGGCATGTGAGACACGAAAAAAGGTATTAAAATCTGATTAATATGGACATGTGTTCATTTTTAATTGGACATTTTATAATTAATTAGTAGAGATAGTTAAGTAACTTTAAAACTTAAATTGATATTTTTTTTGAATTAAATTTCTTTTTTCTTTATTAAATAGAGTCAAATTTTATCATTTTCACAACATATTTAAATTGTCAGAGAATTCTTTTCAGTGTTTTTCATTAATTTGCATAGTATTGAGAGAATTTTTACTCAAATAAATTACTTGAAATTCGCTAATGAGAAAAAAATTGCATATTAGGAATTTAATTTAGGCAACATATAAAGAGCATAATTTAAATTAGAGTTTTTGTTAAAAAAAATTATAATTAAATAATTTAATTACCATCTCCTCTTCAATTATCCATGTCACACCCCCCTACCCCATCCCTCACCCCGCCCCGCCCACACCCCCACTCCTACCCCCCTCCCCCCTTCATTTCTCCAACAATATGACATCCCACCCCTACCCCAACCCAACCTCCATGCCGCTTCAGTTCTCCATCAATAACACCTCCCTCCTTCTCTTCCCTTCTTTCTTCAATCAACCTTTATCTAAACCCAAATTTAATTAGAAAAAAATGACCCCAATTTTGAATTCTTCTAGAATTAGAGTTCAAATTGAGGTAGTTCTTCAATGGAGATTTTAGACCATGTATTATGAAATTTATTTGGATTATTTGGATTGAAAGAAAAATAAAAATTGATAGTAGATCGATATTGAATCCGGTGGTAGTGAAGGGATAAATTTTGTGGTGTGTTATAATTTTCATGGTGATTGCTATGGGTTTTAATGGTTAAAATAAATGGGTTTAGTGGTTATGGAGTGGGTGTTGATAATGAAGAAGAAGAACTCAATTGGACATGGAGTTTTATCAATTTTTTTTATAGATTTGATCATTTATTGACGTGGAGCTGACATAATGATGACTTGGAGGCGAGTGTAAAACTCCTCCCATCATGTGAGTGCTATATAGGTTTTAGGCTGTGTTAAGGGTGTGTTTATTACACTTAAAAAATACTTCGGGGGGGGGGGGGGTAATAGGACTCATATATAGTTAAGGTGTGTCGCTGGGATTTCGCGTATAGTTGAAGGGGGTACTTGTGCATTTTTCCTTTTAAAAAATATATTTTTCCATTTTAAATCAACTCCATAACTACAACTCTTTATTTTCATAACTTATATTCATAATATTCATTAATCTTGTGCCTTTAACTCACACATTATCATCTCAAATTAATATTATTTTCTACTTCTTTTTACCTTCCATCCATTAAATGAACTTTTCATATCCTTTTACCTTCTATAAAATCAATAGTTTTAGCCTTTAGGCCATTATCAAATTATTATATGCTTTCTTTTTTAAAATACTCAATATTTGATGTACTCTTAGCACTTTCTGCAACAACGGTATATTCTTTTAATTATATAAGTTTCTTAAACCTTTGTTTTCTCTTTATAATTTTTATTCTTTTTTGTTCATTGCTTGCATTTTCCATCATGATACTTTGTTTGTATTATGTGACTTATTTTGCTTGGTCATTTTTTTGAAATTCTTGCATCTGCTCAATCTCTTCGCTCCCATCTCTATTATTTAAAAAACAATGTATCAATTAGCATAGAATACACGTGCAATGCACGTGTTCGAGAACTAGTAATCATCAAAAACATAAACAAGATTGTTAAAGTACAAGATTAAAACTTAAGATGAATTGTTATCCCTAGCTTTTGCACTAAAAAAAAGAAGTCTCTTACAAAATAAACCTAGGGTCTTATAGTGTTTAGGGAACTAATCCCTTCTCCTAATTTGATTTGGAATCCTCAAAAAATTGGAAATTCTTCGGGGAAATCGGGGCAGGGTGTCATTAACTAGGAGCAGAAACTGGGCTGCTGGGTGTGGGCGCGCTGCTGGTGTGGCGCGCTGCCGGTGCACTAGTGAAGCGCCTCCGTTGTTTTGAAGCTAGGGCGGCGCTCTAATGCTGCCCCATGGTGGCAATTTCTTCGTGCTCTTTTCCCCTTTCACTCCCCTAAGGTCTTTTCCAACTCCCATTGTACTCGTACTCCTTTAGGAACCCCTGCATATTGCTAATCATATAGGTTAGTGTGCAATCATCGCAATACTCATTAAACATATCAATTAGCATCAAGAATATCCTTGAAACATAAGGTACGTGTGGGTAAATCATAGTAATTGGGCATATAAATATACCCAAGATCACCACCCCACACTTAAGCCTTTGTTCATCCTCGAACAATCTCTAGACTATCAACTCACCATTAACACCTAATGACTCGTCTCTTTAATTATGCTTTTGTAGTTCACACTTTATGCAATAAAAAGTATATTCTTTCACCAAATTAGTATACCAATTTACACGATATAAACTAAATGAGTGACTCGTCATCCATCTTACTAGGCCAATGTAATAATGTACAAACACACCAACATAAATACACCTAAGTATGTGGCATGAATGCCCTCACTATTTTGGCATAGACTTTCACTCATTCATAAATCATGTTCACACATTTTAATTTCAAAAAGGCCTATTTTCAGAATTTAAGCTCTCGCTCTCACAAAAGAGGTTCTTGCATATCACAACATGCCATAGGTTTGTCTTTAGTGTACTTTAGCTTTCACGATGTATTTATCACGGGATTAAGAGGACTTAACTTGGTTGTAATGTCGGTTTCGAGATAAGAAGGGTACATTTAAGATACAAATAGTGACTATTCCTCCTTAATGCACTTGCTTTATTATTCAGAAATTTTAATCACTTTTCCCTTCTTTGACTCACACCTCTAAATCACCCTCTATTCATCTTTCAATCTCGCCCTCTACAAATTTAAGTACTTGTCCACAATGTTGCCATTTTTTTTTAATAACTCTTTTTTTCCATAACAACTGCTTCTGCAATTTTATTATGGGCTCTTTTCACCTCATCCTTATATTCACCACCTAAGCCATCCCACCATTCTTCACTCTATCATTAGTTTGCACCTGCTTTACTACTTAGTGCATTAAGGATCAATATTTGGATCAAACAATGAAATGGTATCAACTAAAAGGGATTTGGCTCATCATGCAGTAAAAAAAGAATTATAGGCTCAAAATCTCAATGGGGGCATTACTAAGGATAATCATCATGGAGGCATAAAGATAATAGATTTGGCTATGCAAAGAAATGCCTCAATCTTATTTTATAGTTCATACAAGTTACTTGTTAAGAACACACGAGGCAAGTTCTAGATGAAGCTTTATGCAAGAACAAGGCAATACTCATCCTACATGACATCATGACATACACATAAGGACATAAACAAATTAGGATGCTCATACAAACCACATTGAGTGCTTCTATCACAATTAAGCCCAATTTATAACTTTGGAGTCAAACCAAAGTACCTATGTCTCTCGCAAGGTTAATTGTTTTAGTATATTGCACGTTCAAGTGTAAACTACCCATGACATCTGACCAACTTCTACGCAGGGCATTAAGGCACCAAAGGTCCAGCTTCACAATCCACCAACCTATGACTAATTTTCCCTTAGGACTGTCTTCATCCATCCATCCATACATCATTGGAAACAATCACTTCTAAGATGTCTTTAAGACTCAACTATCAATCCTAGTAAACAAAACAAAGAAAAAAAAATCATATTTGATTCAATGGGACTATCCTTAGGAAAAAGAACCAAAAACAAAAGCCGAGGAACCCAACCTAAAAACTCAAAAGACTCGATAAGGCAATAAAATATACACAAGGAAGTCCATCTCCCACCCTACACTTAAATAATGCACTCTCTCCGACGCAACAAATAAAACATGTGTATAGAATGAAAGAAAACTCCCTTTAGGCCTCTATGCCTTACAGTCATAATCAACATTAGCCATATTGTTTGCCTCATACACGCGATAAGGTCATACGAGAATCACCAACACAAGTATAATCATCATCATTATCATAGTCCTCAGTCTTATCCTCTTCCTCTACATCTTTCGTCGCATCATTATCATCAATCGACTATTGAAATAACGATCCTATGAGACGCATATACATGGCACTATATGTCAAAGGATAGCGTTCAAACCAATGTGGTCATTTCCTCCTCAGTGGTCGAACGACCACCAATCCACAATTGCAGTTTAGCCATACCAAATATGTGCCCCATCTAACTATCATCCTGGTGATCAACAGTCAATAAAATTGGCATGTGGGATGTATCTTGTGCCTTATTTTTTGTGACATCCACCAAGCGAGAAGACCAGGGCGTGAAAATATCATACACTTCTTCCTCAACTCCCAATGAACGTAGAAACCAGGTTAACAAACTATCATAACAAAAATGCTACCTTTTATTGTTACGAAACTTTAACATATTTTGTCGAAGAATTGAGCCAACATTAATTTGTAGCCCTTTCATTAGGTAGTAAAATAACATTACTCTATCCCTTTTAACCTCTGAAGTGTGCTGACATGGTAACAAAGTGCTACGAACAATTCTAGGTCACACACGCCGCCTCTTGATTTAACTGTGTGTAGTGTGAAGTGGCATGCCTACTCGTATCTTTAGTACATTCCCACATTTCCATTGAATTCACACCACAAAGTGTGGTGTATATCACGATACAGAGGTCTATCCTTTATCTATTGATATTTATTGTGATCACACTTAGGAGCCCTCAAGATATCATTCAACGCCCCAACAATAAACTAAATTAGTCGACCTCTAATATTATTCTCATTCCTAAACAAGTTATTCATGTTCCAATTCACATAGAATTCACACACAAGACTTAATTACACTCACATTGGTCAAGGAAAATGTATTGAATGCCCAATGTATACACCACCACATGAATTTAGAGAAACTCTACTTGAAACCGCCCTTCATTAACGTACGCATCAACCATATTTGATGGAGTCAATTTGGGAATTTCCCACACGGAGCCCACATTTCTCGTTTGACTATAAAAATTGGTCCGTGTCTATTTTTGGGTATTTTTGTGTCTTAAACTGTATTGATATCGTGCTCATATTTTTGATAGTATGGCATCTCTGTCACGACCCGATTTCTCGAATCATGATGACACCTAATATACCCTACTAGTAGGTAAGCCAACCCGAAACCTAGAATATCAAGCAATGAGTGTAAGGGTAGAAACTAGCGGAAACAATAACTAAACAAGGACAACAAGGCGGAAGCAAACCAAAATAAATATATACAGAAATCCCTCCCAGAACCTGGAAGTCACTAGTACACATCCATCTAATAAATAGTACAAGTCCCAAAAGTGGACCACAACAGAGCGTGTCTCAAAAGCAACAAGACTAGCTAAACCAAAAGAAGGAGGCAGAACAAACCCAAAACGCCAAGTGCTCGTCACCGTCTCGGAGTCACAACTGCAAAAGAAGGATGGAACTACTCACCGCTGATAACTGGTACTGGGACCTATATCACGAAATAGATGCAGAGCGTAGCATGTGTACCAACACAACAGGTACTCAGTAGGCATCATAGGCCAACTGAGCAAAAAGGGTAAACACAATATGAAAGGATATAATCTAGACACAGAGAGGTCAAAGTAGATACGAAAAGAAAGCACACGAGCATACCAGAAATAAACTAAGTATAACTAAACTAAACCTAACTGGACCCCCATAAGCCCAGAAGGTACACTGGTGCGCAAGTCCAAATAAAACCTGAACGGACCCCCATAAGCCCGACCGGTACATAGAAAAGCTAAGTCTACTGAGAAAGAAGAAAACCGGGCTCCCAGCCCAAAGTAACTAAGATAATCCATCAGACTCCACCCAGCAAGCAGTACACTCCCAGCCCAGCTAGAAAGAGTGACCCAGGGGGCACCCAACCAAACAGTCCACTCCCAGCCCAGCTAGAAAGAGGTACCCGTGAGTGAGGTAGATATCGCGAGTCGTCCTATCATGCAGTCAGCTCCCAACCCAGCTAGAAAGAGCAACCTGAGGACACCCAGCCAGCAGCACACTCCCAACCTAACTAGAAAGAGAGGCCTGGGGGCGATCGCCGATTTTACCTAGTCTACCCAGCTAGCGATACACTCCCAGCCAGCTAGAAAGAACGACCTTAGGGGTGATGGTATCTCCAATAGGATCCAATCCAACAACAACCATCGTGGATCACCGTCCACTCTAAGAATCACATAAAAGGCTCCAAGCCTATACTATCTCAATCCCACGCCTCTAGTGATGCACCGGACCTTCGGGAATGCATCGGAACAGCAGAATGAGACAGAAAAGATAAAACAGTACAACAAGCAGCGATAACGCCTAATCTAAGGCTCAAACTATCAGACTCAAGTTTGCTACTCCAGTCCACAAGGAGCTAAGTCATCCGAACGACGTCGGCAGAAAGTCAAGGCATCTAGCCTACACGGGTCATAAATATAAGGCAATGCTAGAATAACCTAGACTAAGGACATCATGCTTACGGTTAAGGATGAACAAGGCATATAACACATAGCATAGAAGCATACAATAGCATTTAGCACATAAGCATGCACATCTACTAAACCGGTTAACATGATACTATACCGGAAATATGGCCAATCAATCCTAACATGAGGTATCTAATCAAAGTAAGGTAGGAAACTGGTACCCACCCCCAATTATGGGGGTCCGTTCAGGTTTTATTTGAACTTGCGCATGAGTGTACCTTCTGGGCTTATGGGGGTCCAGTTAGGTTTAGTTTAGTTGTACTTAGTTTATTTCTGGTATACTCGTGTGCTTTCTTTTCGTATCCGCTTTGACCTTTTTGTGTCTAGATTCTATCCTATCATATTATTTTTATCCTTTTTGCTCAGTCGGCCTATGATGCCTATTGAGTACCTGTTGTGTTAGTACTCATGCTACGCTCTGCATCTATTTCGTGATGCAGGTCCCAGTATCAGTTATCAGCGGTGAGTAGTTCCATCCTTCTTTTGCAATTGTGACTCAGAGACGAGGGCGAGCACTTGGCATTTTGGGTTTGTTCTGCCTCCTTCTTTTGGTTTAGCTAGTCTTGTTACTTTTGAGACACGCTCTGTTGTGGTCCACTTTTGGGACTTGTACTCTTTATTAGATAGCTGTACTAGTGACTTCCAGGTTCTGGGAGGGATTTCTGTATATATTTATTTTGGTTTGCTTCCGCCTTGTTGTCCTTGTTTAGTTTATTGTTTCCTCTAGTTTCTACCCTTACACTTATTGCTTGATGTTCTAGGTTTCGGGTTGGCTTACCTACTGGTAGGGTATAGTAGGTGCTATCATGATTCAAGAAATTGGGTCGTGACAAGTTGGTATCAGAGCCCCAGGTTCATCGGTCTCACTTGTACAAAGCTAACATCTCATAGAGTCTTGCGGATCGGTGCGGAGACATCCGTAACTTATCTTTGGGAGGCTAGAAGATGTCTTTAGGAGGATTTCCTTTTTTGTTTCACTTTTGTGCAGTGTGTGTCTTATTGGTTCCTTGAAATCTCACTTGTTTCACTCTTTCATAGAATGGCTCGCTCGCGAGGTGGCGCAGCCGGGGGTGATGCATTCGGGCCTGCAGACAGAGCCCCAACTTGGGGTAGACGTCGACCCCGAGGTCGAGAGAGGGTTGCAACACCAGCCCAGGAGAGAGAGTAGGACCCAAAGCCACTAACAGACCCTCTAGCATCTCGTATACCAGATCAGCCGATGGGGCCGGAGCCAGCCCAGCCGCCACCCGAACCAGTTCTGATCTCAGACCTCCAGGACGCTATTGCTCAGCTCTTGGGTGTGCTTGGGGGTATGCAGCAGCCACCCGCCCCAGCTACACTAGCACCAGTACTGCAGGATTAACCTATATTAAGGGCACCTTAGGTCCAGGTACCACCTGAGGGAGTACAACCCTTGGCAGCGGATAGACCTATGCCGTTCGAGGACCAGAAGATGCTTGGTGTGTTTCTCAGGTTGACACCACCGAGGTTTTCTGGGGATGTGGGTGAGGACGCCCACGAGTTTCTTACTACTTGTCGTGAGGGGCTTCCCACCTTGGGTCTAGTGGAGTCTATAGGGGCAGACTTCATTGCTTACCAGCTAGATGGCTCAGCCAGACAGTGGTGACGCACATTCATTCATTCAAACCAATTAGATCTCCACCGGTATCATGGGATGAGTTTTTTGAGGCCTTCTTGGCCAAGTTTATCTCTCGTAGCGTCAGCGACCGCCTCAGGGATCAGTTCTGCAGGTTGGAGCAAGGCTCCATGTCGGTGGCAGAGTATGAGACTAGGTTCTACAAGCTCTCCCGTCATATCGAGATGATATTACTTATAGAAGAGAAGAAAGTTAGGTGCTTTGTTCGTGGGTAGAGATTGCAGCTTCGGCTTGAGACCCAGTACTGTGGAGCATCTTCGTCGCGAGGCCCAAGAGGGCAGCAAGAAGAGCGCTAGGCATGAGGGCAACTACAGTGATTCCCGCCCTAGGTCTAGGGATTATCATGATAGGACTGGGCGACGGTTTTGACATGGTTAGTCTAGCAGACCTACACAGGCCTCTCTTCAGGCATCAGATGGTGGTCAGAGCGAGGCCAATTTGAGTTAGGGCCGTAAGGTGTTTCAGTCAGGTTCTTCAGGCCATGGTGGTCGTTCTTCTGGGAGTCGCCCTCGACAGGGTTGCTATGAGTGTGGTGAGATAGGCCATTGGGCTAGGGACTACCCTCAGCATAGTCGGATTACTTCCGCTGCTCAGGCAGCTCCCCAGCTTTACCAGCACCTCCAACTAGAGGCCGTGGTCAGGGTCAAGATTGTAGAGATGGTCATCAGGGTATACGGGGTGGTCCCCGAGGAGGCAGGTCGGGTGATAGGTTTGATGGCTAGGGCAGAGGCAGACATAGCCATTTCTATGAAGCTCCAGCGATGGCAGATGCTGAGGCATCAAACGATGTGATCATAGCTACGATTCTTTTCTGCTAGTAGCCCTCATTAGCTTGACTTGAACCGGGCTCTACTTTTTCGTATGTTTCTGTTTGCTATGCCTCTCTCTTGAGTATGATGTACGAGCCTCTGGTAGCGCTGTTGTGTGTGTCGACCTTCGTGGGTGAGTCTTTAGTAGTGGATCAGGTATTTCGATCTTGCTTAGTTATTATCAAGGGGTGTGACAACCGTGCTGACCTTATATTGCTTGACATGGTTGATTTTGATGTAATTCTGGGCATGGACTAGTTATCCCCTTATCGCGCTATTTTAGATTGCTTCTCTTTGATGGTGGTGTGGCAGGGATCTCGTGGTAGCACATAAGTTGGGGTTATCTCTTTTATTCGGGCTAAGAGGCTAGTGGCTAGCGGATGCTTATCATATTTGGCTTTTGTGTGTGATGTGAGTAGGGAGATCCCTTCGGTTGATTCAGTTTCTATTGTTTGTGACTTCTTAGATGTGTTTCCTATCGACCTACCTGGCCTACCCCCAGAGTGTGATATTGATTTTCTGATTGAGCTTGAGCCGGGTACTCGGCGTATTTCTATTCCGCCATATCGAATGGCTCCTGTAGAGCTCAAGGAGCTCATTGTTCAGCTTCAGGATCTCTTGGGTAAGGGATTTATCAGACCTAGTGTATCACTTTGTGGCGCTTCTGTTCTTTTTGTTAAGACGAAGGATGGTACGATGCGTATGTTCATCGAATATAGGCCGTTGAATAAGGTTACAATGAGGAATTGATATCCTCTGCCTAGGATTGATGACCTATTTGACCAGCTATAGGGAGCTTTAGTGTTCTTTAAGATTGATTTGAGGTTCGGTTACCACCAGTTGAGGATTAGGGTAGCGGACATCCTTAAGACTGCATTTAGGACCCGTTATGGCCATTATGAGTTCTTGGTGATGTCATTAGGGTTGACTTGATGACGCGTGTCTTCAGGCCTTATCTTGATTCCTTCGTCATAGTCTTCATTGATAACAGTTCGATATACTCGCGGAGTATAGGTGATCATGTGCAACATTTGAGAGTTGTGCTCCAGACTTTGAGAGATCAATGACTTTATGCCAAGTTCTCAAAGTGCCATTTTTGGTTAGACTCTGTAGCGTTCTTGGGGCACGTTGTATCCAAGGAGGGCATTATGGTAGATCCGGCGAAGATTGAGGCTATTCGTGATTGGGCTAGGCCCACCTCAGTTACTGAGATTCGGAGCTTCATCGGACTAGCAGGCTACTACAGATGATTTGTGGAGGGTTTCTCTACCTTGGCAGCACCTCTGATCCGGTTGACTCGTGCTGATGTTCCCTTTATTTTGTCAGAGGAGTGTGAGGCGAGATTTTTTAGGCTTAAGGAGTTATTGAACACCGCTCTTATATTGACTCTTCCAGCTGAAGGCGAGGGCTTCACGGTTTATTGTGAATCATCCGGCGTTGGTTTGGGTACTGTATTGATGCAGCAGGGCCAGGTTATTACTTATGCATCGAGGCAACTTAAGGTCTATGAGCGCAACTACCCCACTCATGACTTGGAGTTGGTGGCGGTAGTTTTCACGCTTAAGATTTGGAGGCACTACTTGTATGGAGTTCGATGTGAGATCTATACCTATCATAGGAGTCTCCAGTACATTATGAGCCAGAGGGACCTTAATTCGAGGCAGGGTCACTGGATTGAGCTCTTGAAGGACTACGACCTCTCTATTCTCTATCATTAAGGCAAGACGAATGTGGTAGCAGACGCCTTGAGCCAGAAGGCGATGAGTATGGGTAGTCTTGCCTTTTTATGTGTTGAGGAGCGACCCTTGCCTTTGGATATTCATTTCTTAGCTAATAATATGGTTCGGTTGGATATCTCAGATTCTAGACGCGTCTTGGCGTATATGGGAGTTCAATCTTCTTTAATTGATAGGTTCCGTGGTTGTTAGTTTGAGGATGAGGCCTTGGTGGCCCTTACAGATCGAGTATTAGAGAGTGATGGTGGTCAAGCTACCTTATATCCTGATGGAGTTTTGAGATTCTCCGGCCGCATCTGTGTTTCGAGAGTTTTTCGAGAGTTGGGGATTTGATACAGTTGATACTTTCTAAGGGTCTTGAGTGTAAATACTCTATCCATCCAGGCACAATGAAATTGTATCGTGATTTAAGGTAGCATTACTGGTGGAGTGGTATGAAGAGAGATATTAATGACTTTGTTTCCTGTTGTTTGTGCTGCCAGCAGGTAATGTCCGAGCATTTGAGGCCTGGTGGTGAGTTTTAGAGATTACCCATTCCGGAGTGGAAGTGGGATCACATTATAATGGATTTTATGACTGGCCTACCGCGGACTTCTAGAGGTGTTGATAGCATTTGGGTCATTGTTGATCGATTGACCAAGTCAGCACATTTCCTTCCTATTCAGTCTTCATTTAGCGCCGAGATGTTTCCTCGTATCTACATTCGGGAGGTGGTTCGACTTGATGGGGTGCTAGTTTCTATTATATCCGATCAAGGTTCTCAGTTCACGTCTTGCTTTTGGAGGACCTTTCGGGATGAGTTGGGCACTCGGGTTGACCTTAGCACAACTTTCCACCCACATACTGATGCTCAGTTGGAGTGTACTAGTTAGGTCCTTGAGGACATGATGCGGGCTTGTGTTTTGGAGTTTGGTGGTCATTGGGACCAGTTCTTGGCTTTGGCGGAGTTTGCGTATAACATTAGCTACCATTCTAGCATTCAGATGGCCTCGTTCGAGGCATTGTATTGTAGGCATTGTCGCTCTCCGGTGGGTCGGTTTGAGTCTACAGAGCCTAGCCCGCGGGGTTTGGATATGATTCAGGAGGCTTTGGAGCAGGTGAGAGTGATTCAGGATAGACTCAGGACGACTTAGAGTAGGCACCAAAGTTATGCGGATTGGAGGAGTCAGCCTTTGAGATTCTCTGTTGCTGATCGGGTATTTCTTCGTGTGTCAACCATGAAAGGCGTGATGAGGTTTGGGAGGTGGGGCAAGCTTTGCCCCAGGTACATTTGGCCTTTTGAGATACTCCGGACAGTTGGGGAGGTTACTTATGAGTTGGCCCTACCTCCAGTATTTTCATCCATCCACCTGGTTTTCCATGTCTCGATGTTGCAACGGTATGTTCCTGATGAGTCCCATGTGCTGCAGTATGATGCAGTCGAGTTCGATGATCGTTTGACATTTGTAGAGGAGCCAATTGCCATTCTAGATACAGAGAGGTCAAAACGGATACGAAAAGAAAGCACACGAGCATACCAGAAATAAACTAAGTACAACTAAACTTAACCTAACTGGACCCCCATAAGCTCAGAAGGTACACTCGTGCGTAAGTTCAAATAAAACCTGAACGGACCCTCATAAGCCCGATAGGTACACAGAAAAGCTAAGTCTACTGAGAAAAAACAAAATCGTTGCTTGTTGTACTTATTTATCTTCTCCCTCTCATTCTGTGGTTTCGACGTATTCTCGAAGGTCCGGTGCATCACTAGAGGCGCGCGATTGAGATAGTATAGGCTTGAAGCCTTTTATGTGATTCTTAGAGTGGACGGTGATCCACGGTGGTTGTTGTTGGATTGGATCCTATTGGAGATACCATCACCCCCAAGGTCGTTCTTTCTAGTTGGGATGGGAGCGTATCACTGGCTGAGTAGACTCAGTGATATCGGCGATCGCCTCTGGGACTCTCATTCTAGCTGTGCTGGGAGTGTGCTGCTGGCTGGGTGTCCTCGGGTCGCTATTTCTAGCTGGACTGGGAGCTGACTACATGGTAGGACGACTCGGGATATTTACCTCACTCACGGGTCCCTCTTTCTAGCTGTGCTGGGAGTGGACTGTTTGGTTGGGTGTCCCCTGGGGTCACTCTTTCTAGCTGGGCGGGGAGTGCACTGTTGGCTGGGTGGATTCTGATGGATTATCTTAGTTACTTTGGGCTTGGAGGCCGGTTTTCTTTTTTCTCAGTAGACTAAACTTTTCTGTGTACCTATCGGGCTTATGGGGTCCGTTCAGGTTTTGATTGAACTTGCGCACGAGTGTACCTTCTGAGCTTATGGGGGTCCAGTTAGGTTTAGTTTAGTTGTACTTAGTTTATTTCTGGTATGCTCGTGTGCTTTCTTTTTTGTATCCGCTTTGACCTCTCTGTGTCTAGAATGACAACTGGCTCCTCTACAAATGTCAAACGGTCATCCAACTCGACTGCATCATACTGCAGCACAAGGGACTCATCAGGAACATACCGTCACAACATCGAGACATGGAAAACCGGGTGGATCGCTGAAAGTACTGGAGGTAGGGCCAACTCATAAGCAACCTCCGCAATCGTCCGGAGTATCTCAAAAGGCCCAATGTACCTGGGGCTAAGCTTGCTCCGCCTCCCAAACCTCATCAGACCCTTCATGGGTGACACACGGAGGAATATCGGATCACCAACAGAGAATCTCAAAGGCCGACGCCTCCGATCCGCATAACTCTGGTGCCTACTCTGAGCTGTCCTGAGTCTATCCTAAATCACTATTACCTGGTCCAAAGCCTCCTGAATCAAATCCAAAACCCACGGCCTAGGCTCTGTAAAATCAAACCAACTCACTGGAGAGCGACAACGCTTACCATGCAATGCCTCGAACGGGACCATCTGAATGCTAGAATGGTAGCTTATATGCAAACTCCGCCAAAGGCAAGAACTGGTCCCAATGACCACCAAACTCCAAAACACAAGCCCGCAACATGTCCTCAATGACCTGAATAGTACACTCCAACTGACCATCAGTCTGCGGGTGGAAAGATGTGCTAAGGTCAACCCGAGTGCCCAACTCATCCTGAAAGGTCCTCCAAAAGCTAGACGTGAAATGAGAACCTCGATCTGATATAATAGAAACTGGCATCCCATGAAGTTGAACCACCTCCCGAATGTAGATACGAGCCAACCTCTCGGTGCTAAATGAAGACTGAATAAAAATGAAATGTGCTGACTTGGTCAATCAAGACCAAACTCGACATTTTAGACCTAACTGCACCGACATAATTCTCATCCGAGCGCGTTTACTCAGAATGTTGACTAAAGTCAAACTTTGGCTTAAACTTAAAGTTAAAAACGCCTAATCGCACCGACTCACACTGAAAACCTCGAGAGTCATGCCGACCATGCTACTGGCCTAAAATGACCCTTCTGGAGGTGATAGAATTGTCAGAATTGGATTCTGATGTCATCTTCTTGAACTTTTGATCGAAAATGATTGGTCAAGGTTTATAAGCTCTAAAAACACTAAAACTCGCACAAAAGCCAAACGAATGACCAGGTGACCGAACTGTTAGTCCCAGCAAGTCATAAATGACTTAGGGTCACTACAGGAACACTCTAAATGACACACAGAAGAAAAAACACAAAAATGACCAGAAGGGTCATTACAATCTTTCAGAGGTCTTCTGTAGGAAAAATCTCTGGCCTTGTTATTTGGAGAGCGCGCGATCATCCTACAAGTTGGCCACGACTTCCTTTCTAATTAGACTAAGCATGTATTTGTAAAATTCATGATGATGAGTGTAAACTGGCGGTGGGTACCTATTTATTTCTTCTTTCTTCTTGGAAACCAGGATCTAGAGTTGATTATATTGTTTTGAGGTAGTACTATGTTGGTGGAGGGTTGTATGTGTGTTGTAGTATGCTATGTGATTTACTTGTTTGATTACTTGTTTTTGGAGCATGTTTTGGCCTTAGTCTAGGATAGACTAGTGTTCCCCTACACCCATTCACCTTGTGACTATGGTATGTTTCCAATGTCATTTCTGATGGAATAAAGCCTTGTATACTGGAATAGTAGACTAGGGTCTGATAGTATAAGCCTTAGCTTGGGCATTTTAGCTACTTGTTAGCCTTTTTGTCTACTCTCCCCATTTTTGTGTCTTTGATGTATTACCATAGAAGTTTGTGCTTAATCGGGATTGGAGTGCTTCTGGCTTGGAGCCTTTTCTAATATCGTCAGGAGTGGACGTCGATCAACGGTGGCTTGAAGAATACTTGAGATCCTCTTCGTAGTGGATATTTCCCCTAGACACTCTTGCTAACTAACCAACGGACGCCCTTGGGAGTAGGCTGGGCGGCCAAGATATCTGTGATCCTCTATGGAGTTGACATGACCCTGAGGCACTCTAGCTAGTTAGGAGGTTGATGCCCCTAGAGTTGATTGTAGAATTGGGCGGCATGGGTTGATAGTCACTCTTGCTAGCTGGGTTGGGAGTTGTTGGTTGAGTTTATTTTTACTCTTGCTAGTTGGTCTCGGAGTTGATTGGTTATTGAATTTGGATTTGGATTACTCTTCTTTCTTGTAGACTTAGTTATTTTGTGTACTTATCGAGCTTATGGGGTCTGTTCGGGTTTTATTTAAACATGCGCATGAGTGTACCTTCAAGGGTTATGGGGTCCAGTTAGGTTTATTTTAGTTGTACTTATATTTACTTTCGGTATGCTCGTGTGCCTTCTTTTCATATCCTCTTGGTCTCTGTTTGTGTCTAGACTCAATTTTTTCTGATTGTCTTTACCTTTCTTTCTCTGTTTACCTATGATGCCTATTGAGTACCTTGTTTTGGTACTTATCCTATACTTTCATGATGCAGGTCTTAGTACCAGCTACCAGCGATGATAGTTCGTGCCATCTTTTGCAACCTGGGGATATTATAGACGAGGGTAACCACTTGGCGTCCTGAATCAACTTGTCTCCTTCTGTACATATGTTAACTTATCTTTATCCTTTTGAGATGGATTGTTGTGGTCCACTTTTAGAACTTTATTTTTTTAAACAGCTCTATATTTATAACTTCCAAGTTCTAGGAGGATATCTATACTGTATAGTTTTGGGTTTGCTTTCCGTTTCTACCGTTTCTTATTGTTAATATTATTTTTTGTTTAGTTCTACCCTTGTACTCACTACTTTTCATTTTGCGTACGGATCAACTTACCTATTGGTGGATTTTAGTAGGTGCCATCATGGCTCGGGGATTCAGGTCATGATAAGTTGGTATCAAAGCCTTAGGTTCACTAGTCTCGCTTGTACAGAGCTTATACCTAGTAGAGTCCTACAGATTAGTGTAAAGGCGTACATGTCTTATCTTTTGGGAGACTAAACGGTGTCTTTAGAAATATTTCTCTTTTGTATCACTTTTGTGCAACCTGTGTGTTATTGGTTTTTTGAAATCTCACTTGTTTCACTCTTTTAACAGATGGCTCATACGCGCCGTGAGGTAGATCGGGTGTGGGTCGACCTCTCTTTCC
>NW_026020225.1:1161044-1269138 GCF_900185275.1 Solanum verrucosum
AGCAACAAGACTAGCTAAACCAAAGAAGGAGGCAGAACAAACCCAAAACGCCAAGTGCTCGTCACCGTCTCGGAGTCACAACTGCAAAAGAAGGATGGAACTACTCACGCTGATAACTGGTACTGGGACCTATATCACGAAATAGATGCAGAGCGTAGCATGTGTACCAACACAACAGGTACTCAGTAGGCATCATAGGCCAACTGAGCAAAAAGGGTAAACACAATATGAAAGGATATAATCTAGACACAGAGAGGTCAAAGTAGATACGAAAAGAAAGCACACGAGCATACCAGAAATAAACTAAGTATAACTAAACTAACCTAACTGGACCCCATAAGCCCAGAAGGTACACTGGTGCGCAAGTCCAAATAAAACCTGAACGGACCCCCATAAGCCCGACCGGTACATAGAAAAGCTAAGTCTACTGAGAAAGAAGAAAACCGGGCTCCCAGCCCAAAGTAACTAAGATAATCCATCAGACTCCACCCAGCAAGCAGTACACTCCCAGCCCAGCTAGAAAGAGTGACCCAGGGGGCACCCAACCAAACAGTCCACTCCCAGCCCAGCTAGAAAGAGGTACCCGTGAGTGAGGTAGATATCGCGAGTCGTCCTATCATGCAGTCAGCTCCCAACCCAGCTAGAAAGAGCAACCTGAGGACACCCAGCCAGCAGCACACTCCCAACCTAACTAGAAAGAGAGGCCTGGGGGCGATCGCCGATTTTACCTAGTCTACCCAGCTAGCGATACACTCCCAGGCCAGCTAGAAAGAACGACCTTAGGGGTGATGGTATCTCCAATAGGATCCAATCCAACAACAACCATCGTGGATCACCGTCCACTCTAAGAATCACATAAAAGGCTCCAAGCCTATACTATCTCAATCCCACGCCTCTAGTGATGCACCGGACCTTCGGGAATGCATCGGAACAGCAGAATGAGACAGAAAAGATAAAACAGTACAACAAGCAGCGATAACGCCTAATCTAAGGCTCAAACTATCAGACTCAAGTTTGCTACTCCAGTCCACAAGGAGCTAAGTCATCCGAACGACGTCGGCAGAAAGTCAAGGCATCTAGCCTACACGGGTCATAAATATAAGGCAATGCCTAGAATAACCTAGACTAAGGACATCATGCTTACGGTTAAGGATGAACAAGGCATATAACACATAGCATAGAAGCATACAATAGCATTTAGCACATAAGCATGCACCATCTACTAAACCGGTTTAACATGATACTATACCGGAAATATGGCCAATCAATCCTAACATGAGGTATCTAATCAAAGTAAGGTAGGAAACTGGTACCCACCCCAATTATGGGGGTCCGTTCAGGTTTTATTTGAACTTGCGCATGAGTGTACCTTCTGGGCTTATGGGGGTCCAGTTAGGTTTAGTTTAGTTGTACTTAGTTTATTTCTGGTATACTCGTGTGCTTTTTTTTCGTATCCGCTTTGACCTTTTTGTGTCTAGATTCTATCCTATCATATTATTTTTATCCTTTTTGCTCAGTCGGCCTATGATGCCTATTGAGTACCTGTTGTGTTAGTACTCATGCTACGCTCTGCATCTATTTCGTGATGCAGGTCCCAGTATCAGTTATCAGCGGTGAGTAGTTCCATCCTTCTTTTGCAATTGTGACTCAGAGACGAGGGCGAGCACTTGGCATTTTGGGTTTGTTCTGCCTCCTTCTTTTGGTTTAGCTAGTCTTGTTACTTTTGAGACACGCTCTGTTGTGGTCCACTTTTGGGACTTGTACTCTTTATTAGATAGCTGTACTAGTGACTTCCAGGTTCTGGGAGGGATTTCTGTATATATTTATTTTTGGTTTGCTTCCGCCTTGTTGTCCTTGTTTAGTTTATTGTTTCCTCTAGTTTCTACCCTTACACTTATTGCTTGATGTTCTAGGTTTCGGGTTGGCTTACCTACTGGTAGGGTATAGTAGGTGCTATCATGATTCAAGAAATATGGGTCGTGACAAGTTGGTATCAGAGCCCCAGGTTCATCGGTCTCACTTGTACAAAGCTAAACATCTCATAGAGTCTTGCGGATCGGTGCGGAGACATCCGTAACTTATCTTTGGGAGGCTAGAAGATGTCTTTAGGAGGATTTCCTTTTTTGTTTCACTTTTGTGCAGTGTGTGTCTTATTGGTTCCTTGAAATCTCACTTTGTTTCACTCTTTCATAGAATGGCTCGCTCGCGAGGTGGCGCAGCCGGGGGTGATGCATTCGGGCCTGCAGACAGAGCCCCAATTGGGTAGACGTCGACCCCGAGGTCGAGAGAGGGTTGCAACACCAGCCCAGGAGAGAGAGTAGGACCCAAAGCCACTAACAGACCCTCTAGCATCTCGTATACCAGATCAGCCGATGGGCCGGAGCCAGCCCAGCCGCCACCGAACCAGTTCTGATCTCAGACCTCCAGGACGCTATTGCTCAGCTCTTGGGTGTGCTTGGGGTATGCAGCCCACCCGCCCCAGCTACACTAGCACCAGTACTGCAGGATTAACCTATATTAAGGGCACCTTAGGTCCAGGTACCACCTGAGGGAGTACAACCCTTGGCAGCGGATAGACCTATGCCGTTCGAGGACAGAAGATGCTTGGTGTGTTTCTCAGGTTGACACCACCGAGGTTTTCTGGGGATGTGGGTGAGGACGCCCACGAGTTTCTTACTACTTGTCGTGAGGGGCTTCCCACCTTGGGTCTAGTGGAGTCTATAGGGGCAGACTTCATTGCTTACCAGCTAGATGGCTCAGCCAGACAGTGGTGACGCATCATTCATTCATTCAAACCAATTAGATCTCCACCGGTATCATGGATGAGTTTTTTGAGGCCTTCTTGGCCAAGTTTATCTCGTAGCGTCAGCGACCGCCTCAGGGATCAGTTCTGCAGGTTGGAGCAAGGCTCCATGTCGGTGGCAGAGTATGAGACTAGGTCTACAAGCTCTCCCGTCATATCGAGATGATATTACTTATAGAAGAGAAGAAAGTTAGTGCTTTGTTCGTGGGTAGAGATTGCAGCTTCGGCTTGAGACCCAGTACTGTGGAGCATCTTCGTCGCGAGGCCCAAGAGGGCAGCAGAAGAGCGCTAGGCATGAGGGCAACTACAGTGATTCCGCCCTAGGTCTAGGATTATCATGATAGGACTGGGCGACGGTTTTGACATGGTTAGTCTAGCAGACCTACACAGGCCTCTCTTCAGGCATCAGATGGTGGTCAGAGTGAGGCTAGTTTGAGTCAGGGCCGTAGGTGTTTCAGTCGGGTTCTTCAGGCCATGGGTCGTTCTTCTGGGAGTCGCCCTCGACAGGGTTGCTATGAGTGTGGTGAGATGGCATTGGGCTAGGGACTGCCCTCAGCATAGTCGGATTGCTCCGCTGCTCAGCAGCTCCCCAGCTTTACCAGCACCTCCAGTAGAGGCCGTGGTCAGGGTCAGATTGTAGAGTGGTCAGCAGGGTATACGGGGTGGTCCCCGAGGAGGCAGGTCAGGTGGTAGGTTGATGGTCAGGGCAGAGGCAGACATAGCCATTTCTATGAGCTCCAGCGAGGGCGGATGCTGAGGCATCAACGATGTGATCATAGGTATATTCTTTTCTGCCAGTAGCCCTCCTTGCTTTATTTGATCCAGGCTCTACTTTTTCGTATGTTTCTGTTTACTATGCCTCTCTTGAGTATGATGTCTGAGCCTCTGGTAGCGCCGTTGCGTGTGTCGACCCCCGTGGGTGAGTCTTTAGTAGTGGATCAGGTATTTCGATCTTGCTTAGTTACTATCAAGGGGCGTGACAACCCGGCTGACCTTATATTGCTTGACATGGTTGATTTCGATGTGATTCTGGGCATGGATTGGTTATCCCCTTATCGCGCTATTTTAGATTGCTTCTCTTTGATGGTGGTGTGGCAGGGATCTCGTGGTAGCACAAGTTGGGGTTATCTCTTTTATTCGGGCTAAGAGGCTAGTGGCTAGCGGATGCTTATCATATTTGGCTTTTGTGTGTGTGTGAGTAGGGAGATCCCTTCGGTTGATTCAGTTTCTATTGTTTGTGACTTCTTAGATGTGTTTCCTATCGACCTACCTGGCCTACCCCCAGAGTGTGATATGATTTTCTGATTGAGCTTGAGCCGGTACTCGGCGTATTTCTATTCCGCCATATCGATGGCTCCTGTAGAGCTCAAGGAGCTCATTGTTCAGCTTCAGGATCTCTTGGGTAAGGGATTTATCAGACCTAGTGTATCACTTGGGCGCTTCTGTTCTTTTTGTTAAGAAGAAGGATGGTACGATGCGTATGTGCATTGACCGATATAGGCCGTTGAATAAGGTTACAATGAGGAATTGATATCCTCTGCCTAGGATTGATGACCTATTTGACCAGCTATAGGGAGCTTTAGTGTTCTTTAAGATTGATTTGAGGTTCGGTACCACCAGTTGAGGATTAGGGTAGCGGACATCCTTAAGACTGCATTTAGGACCCGTTATGGCCATTATGAGTTCTTGGTGATGTCATTAGGGTTTGACTTGATGACGCGTGTCTTCAGGCCTTATCTTGATTCCTTCGTCATAGTCTTCATTGATAACATTTTGATATACTCGCGGAGTAGGGTGATCATGAGCAACATTTGAGAGTTGTGCTCCAGACTTTGAGAGATCAAGACTTTATGCCAAGTTCTCAAAGTGCCAGTTTTGGTTAGACTCTGTAGCGTTCTTGGGGCACGTTGTATCCAAGGAGGGCATTATGGTAGATCCGGCGAAGATTGAGGCTATTCGTGATTGGGCTAGGCCCACCTCAGTTACTGAGATTCGGAGCTTCGTCGGACTAGCAGGCTACTACAGATGATTTGTGGAGGGTTTCTCTACCTTGGCAGCACCTCTGATCCGGTTGACTCGTGTTGATGTTCCCTTTGTTTTGGTCAGAGGAGTGTGAGGCGAGCTTTTTGAGGCTCAAGGAGTTATTGACCACCGCTCTATATTGACTCTTCCAGTTGAGGGCGAGGGCTTCACGGTTTATTGTGACGCATCCGGCGTTGGTTTGGGTTGTGTATTGATGCAGCAGGGCCGGTTATTGCTTATGCGTCGAGGCAGCTTAAGATTCATGAGCGCAACTACCCCACTCATGACTTGGAGTTGGCGGCGGTAGTTTTCGCGCTTAAGATTTGGAGGCACTACTTGTATGGAGTTCGATGTGAGATCTATACCGATCATAGGAGTCTTCAGTACATCATGAGCCAGAGGGACCTTAATTCGAGGCAGCGTCGTTGGATTGAGCTCCTGAAGGACTACGACCTCTCTATTCTCTATCATTCGGCAAGGCGAATGTGGTAGCGACGCCTTGAGCCGAAGGCGTGAGTATGGGTAGTCTAGCCTTCTTATCTGTTGAGGAGCGACCCTTGCTTTGGACATTCATTCTTAGCTAATAGCATGGTTCGGTTGGATATCTCAGATTCTAGACGCGTCTTGGCCTATATGGGAGTTCAGTCTTCTTTGTTGATAGGTCCGTGGTTGTTAGTTTGAGGATGAGGCCTTGGTGGCCCTTAGAGATCGAGTATTAGAGGTGATGGTGGTCAGCTACCTTAGATCCTGATGGAGTTTTGAGATTCTCCGGCCGCATCTGTGTTTCCGAGAGTTGGGGATTTGATACAGTTGATACTTTCTAAGGGTCTTGAGTGTAAATACTCTATCCATCCAGGCACAATGAAATTGTATCGTGATTTAAGGTAGCATTACTGGTGGAGTGGTATGAAGAGAGATATTAATGACTTTGTTTCCTGTTGTTTGTGCTGCCAGCAGGTAATGTCCGAGCATTTGAGGCCTGGTGGTGAGTTTTAGAGATTACCCATTCCGGAGTGGAAGTGGGATCACATTATAATGGATTTTATGACTGGCCTACCGCGGACTTCTAGAGGTGTTGATAGCATTTGGGTCATTGTTGATCGATTGACCAAGTCAGCACATTTCCTTCCTATTCAGTCTTCATTTAGCGCCGAGATGTTTCCTCGTATCTACATTCGGGAGGTGGTTCGACTTGATGGGGTGCTAGTTTCTATTATATCCGATCAAGGTTCTCAGTTCACGTCTTGCTTTTGGAGGACCTTTCGGGATGAGTTGGGCACTCGGGTTGACCTTAGCACAACTTTCCACCCACATACTGATGCTCAGTTGGAGTGTACTAGTTAGGTCCTTGAGGACATGATGCGGGCTTGTGTTTTGGAGTTTGGTGGTCATTGGGACCAGTTCTTGGCTTTGGCGGAGTTTGCGTATAACATTAGCTACCATTCTAGCATTCAGATGGCCTCGTTCGAGGCATTGTATTGTAGGCATTGTCGCTCTCCGGTGGGTCGGTTTGAGTCTACAGAGCCTAGCCCGCGGGGTTTGGATATGATTCAGGAGGCTTTGGAGCAGGTGAGAGTGATTCAGGATAGACTCAGGACGACTTAGAGTAGGCACCAAAGTTATGCGGATTGGAGGAGTCAGCCTTTGAGATTCTCTGTTGCTGATCGGGTATTTCTTCGTGTGTCAACCATGAAAGGCGTGATGAGGTTTGGGAGGTGGGGCAAGCTTTGCCCCAGGTACATTTGGCCTTTTGAGATACTCCGGACAGTTGGGGAGGTTACTTATGAGTTGGCCCTACCTCCAGTATTTTCATCCATCCACCTGGTTTTCCATGTCTCGATGTTGCAACGGTATGTTCCTGATGAGTCCCATGTGCTGCAGTATGATGCAGTCGAGTTCGATGATCGTTTGACATTTGTAGAGGAGCCAATTGCCATTCTAGATACAGAGAGGTCAAAACGGATACGAAAAGAAAGCACACGAGCATACCAGAAATAAACTAAGTACAACTAAACTTAACCTAACTGGACCCCCATAAGCTCAGAAGGTACACTCGTGCGTAAGTTCAAATAAAACCTGAACGGACCCTCATAAGCCCGATAGGTACACAGAAAAGCTAAGTCTACTGAGAAAAAACAAAATCGTTGCTTGTTGTACTTATTTATCTTCTCCCTCTCATTCTGTGGTTTCGACGTATTCTCGAAGGTCCGGTGCATCACTAGAGGCGCGCGATTGAGATAGTATAGGCTTGAAGCCTTTTATGTGATTCTTAGAGTGGACGGTGATCCACGGTGGTTGTTGTTGGATTGGATCCTATTGGAGATACCATCACCCCCAAGGTCGTTCTTTCTAGTTGGGATGGGAGCGTATCACTGGCTGAGTAGACTCAGTGATATCGGCGATCGCCTCTGGGACTCTCATTCTAGCTGTGCTGGGAGTGTGCTGCTGGCTGGGTGTCCTCGGGTCGCTATTTCTAGCTGGACTGGGAGCTGACTACATGGTAGGACGACTCGGGATATTTACCTCACTCACGGGTCCCTCTTTCTAGCTGTGCTGGGAGTGGACTGTTTGGTTGGGTGTCCCCTGGGGTCACTCTTTCTAGCTGGGCGGGGAGTGCACTGTTGGCTGGGTGGATTCTGATGGATTATCTTAGTTACTTTGGGCTTGGAGGCCGGTTTTCTTTTTTCTCAGTAGACTAAACTTTTCTGTGTACCTATCGGGCTTATGGGGTCCGTTCAGGTTTTGATTGAACTTGCGCACGAGTGTACCTTCTGAGCTTATGGGGGTCCAGTTAGGTTTAGTTTAGTTGTACTTAGTTTATTTCTGGTATGCTCGTGTGCTTTCTTTTTTGTATCCGCTTTGACCTCTCTGTGTCTAGAATGACAACTGGCTCCTCTACAAATGTCAAACGGTCATCCAACTCGACTGCATCATACTGCAGCACAAGGGACTCATCAGGAACATACCGTCACAACATCGAGACATGGAAAACCGGGTGGATCGCTGAAAGTACTGGAGGTAGGGCCAACTCATAAGCAACCTCCGCAATCGTCCGGAGTATCTCAAAAGGCCCAATGTACCTGGGGCTAAGCTTGCTCCGCCTCCCAAACCTCATCAGACCCTTCATGGGTGACACACGGAGGAATATCGGATCACCAACAGAGAATCTCAAAGGCCGACGCCTCCGATCCGCATAACTCTGGTGCCTACTCTGAGCTGTCCTGAGTCTATCCTAAATCACTATTACCTGGTCCAAAGCCTCCTGAATCAAATCCAAAACCCACGGCCTAGGCTCTGTAAAATCAAACCAACTCACTGGAGAGCGACAACGCTTACCATGCAATGCCTCGAACGGGACCATCTGAATGCTAGAATGGTAGCTTATATGCAAACTCCGCCAAAGGCAAGAACTGGTCCCAATGACCACCAAACTCCAAAACACAAGCCCGCAACATGTCCTCAATGACCTGAATAGTACACTCCAACTGACCATCAGTCTGCGGGTGGAAAGATGTGCTAAGGTCAACCGAGTGCCCAACTCATCCTGAAAGGTCCTCCAAAAGCTAGACGTGAAATGAGAACCTCGATCTGATATAATAGAAACTGGCATCCCATGAAGTTGAACCACCTCCCGAATGTAGATACGAGCCAACCTCTCGGTGCTAAATGAAGACTGAATAAAAATGAAATGTGCTGACTTGGTCAATCAAGACCAAACTCGACATTTTAGACCTAACTGCACCGACATAATTCTCATCCGAGCGCGTTTACTCAGAATGTTGACTAAAGTCAAACTTTGGCTTAAACTTAAAGTTAAAACGCCTAATCGCACCGACTCACACTGAAAACCTCGAGAGTCATGCCGACCATGCTACTGGCCTAAAATGACCCTTCTGGAGGTGATAGAATTGTCAGAATTGGATTCTGATGTCATCTTCTTGAACTTTTGATCGAAAATGATTGGTCAAGGTTTATAAGCTCTAAAAACACTAAAACTCGCACAAAAGCCAAACGAATGACCAGGTGACCGAACTGTTAGTCCCAGCAAGTCATAAATGACTTAGGGTCACTACAGGAACACTCTAAATGACACACAGAAGAAAAAACACAAAAATGACCAGAAGGGTCATTACAATCTTTCAGAGGTCGTTCTGTAGGAAAAATCTCTGGCCTTGTTATTTGGAGAGCGCGCGATCATCCTACAAGTTGGCCACGACTTCCTTTCTAATTAGACTAAGCATGTATTTGTAAATTCATGATGATGAGTGTAAACTGGCGGTGGGTACCTATTTATTTCTTCTTTCTTCTTGGAAACCAGGATCTAGAGTTGATTAATATTGTTTTGAGGGTAGTACTATGTTGGTGGAGGGTTGTATGTGTGTTGTAGTATGCTATGTGATTTACTTGTTTGATTACTTGTTTTTGGAGCATGTTTTGGCCTTAGTCTAGGATAGACTAGTGTTCCCCTACACCCATTCACCTTGTGACTATGGTATGTTTCCAATGTCATTTCTGATGGAATAAAGCCTTGTATACTGGAATAGTAGACTAGGGTCTGATAGTATAAGCCTTAGCTTGGGCATTTTAGCTACTTGTTAGCCTTTTTGTCTACTCTCCCCATTTTTGTGTCTTTGATGTATTACCATAGAGTTTGTGCTTAATCGGGATTGGAGTGCTTCTGGCTTGGAGCCTTTTCTAATATCGTCAGGAGTGGACGTCGATCAACGGTGGCTTGAAGAATACTTGAGATCCTCTTCGTAGTGGATATTCCCCTAGACACTCTTGCTAACTAACCAACGGACGCCCTTGGGAGTAGGCTGGGCGGCCAAGATATCTGTGATCCTCTATGGAGTTGACATGACCCTGAGGCACTCTAGCTAGTTAGGAGGTTGATGCCCCTAGAGTTGATTGTAGAATTGGGCGGCATGGGTTGATAGTCACTCTTGCTAGCTGGGTTGGGAGTTGTTTGGTTGAGTTTATTTTTACTCTTGCTAGTTGGTCTCGGAGTTGATTGGTTATTGAATTTGGATTTGGATTACTCTTCTTTCTTGTAGACTTAGTTATTTTGTGTACTTATCGAGCTTATGGGGTCTGTTCGGGTTTTATTTAAACATGCGCATGAGTGTACCTTCAAGGGTTATGGGGTCCAGTTAGGTTTATTTTAGTTGTACTTATATTTACTTTCGGTATGCTCGTGTGCCTTCTTTTCATATCCTCTTGGTCTCTGTTTGTGTCTAGACTCAATTTTTTCTGATTGTCTTTACCTTTCTTTCTCTGTTTACCTATGATGCCTATTGAGTACCTTGTTTTGGTACTTATCCTATACTTTCATGATGCAGGTCTTAGTACCAGCTACCAGCGATGATAGTTCGTGCCATCTTTTGCAACCTGGGGATATTATAGACGAGGGTAACCACTTGGCGTCCTGAATCAACTTGTCTCCTTCTGTACATATGTTAACTTATCTTTATCCTTTGAGATGGATTGTTGTGGTCCACTTTTAGAACTTTATTTTTTTAAACAGCTCTATATTTATAACTTCCAAGTTCTAGGAGGATATCTATACTGTATAGTTTTGGGTTTGCTTTCCGTTTCTACCGTTTCTTATTGTTAATATTATTTTTTGTTTAGTTCTACCCTTGTACTCACTACTTTTCATTTTGCGTACGGATCAACTTACCTATTGGTGGATTTTAGTAGGTGCCATCATGGCTCGGGGATTCAGGTCATGATAAGTTGGTATCAAAGCCTTAGGTTCACTAGTCTCGCTTGTACAGAGCTTATACCTAGTAGAGTCCTACAGATTAGTGTAAAGGCGTACATGTCTTATCTTTGGGAGACTAAACGGTGTCTTTAGAAATATTTCTCTTTTGTATCACTTTTGTGCAACCTGTGTGTTATTGGTTTTTTGAAATCTCACTTGTTTCACTCTTTTAACAGATGGCTCATACGCGCCGTGAGGTAGATCGGGGTGTGGGTCGACCTCTCTTTCCAGATAGTGGTACAATACCACCCTAATTAGAGAGCAGGGTGTGGGCGACAGTTTCGACATGGTTAGTCTAGCAGACCTACACATGCCACTCTTCAGGCATCAGATGGTGGTCGAAGCGAGACCAGTTTGAGTCAGGGACGTGAGGTGTTTTAGTCAGGTTTTTCAGGCCATGTTGGTCGTTCTTTTGGGAGTCGCCTTTGACAGGGTTGCTATGAGTGTGGTGAGATGGGTCATTGGGCCAGGGACTACCCTCATCATAGTCAGATTGTTTCCGCTCCTCAGGCAACTCCCCTAACTTTACCAGTACCTCCAGCTAGAGGCCGTGGTCAGGGTTAGGATCGTAGAGGTGGTCATCGGGGTATACGGGGTGATCCCCAAAGAGGCAGATCGGGTGGTAGGTTTGATGGTGAGGGCAGAGGAAGACATAGCCATTTTTATGCAGCTCCAACGAGGGAGGAGGCTTAGGCATCAGACGATGTGATCACATGTACGATTCTTTTATGCCAGTAGCCCGCCTTGGCTTTATTTGATCCTGGCTCTACTTTTTCGTATGTTTCTGTTTACTATGCCTCTCACTTGAGTATGATGTATGAGCCTCTGGTAGCGCCGTTGCATGTGTCGACCCCCGTGGGTGAGTCTTTAGTAGTGGATCATGTATTTCAATCTTGCATAGTTACTATCTAGGGGAGTGACACCAGGGCTGACCTTATATTGCTTGACATGGTTGATTTTGATGTGATTCTAGGCATGGACTGGTTATCCCTTTATCGCGTTGTTTTAGATTGCTTCTCTAAGACCGTTACCTTAGCCATTCCTGGTATTCCTCCGGTGGTGTGGCAGGGATCTCTTGGTAGCACACCAGTTGGTCTTATCTCTTTTATTCGGGCTAGGAGGCTAGTGGCTAGCGGATGCTTATCATATTTAGCCTTCGTGCGTGATGTGAGTAGGGAGATCCCTTCGGTTGATTCAGTTCTTATTGTTCTTGACTTCTTAGATGTGTTTCCTACCGACCTACCTGGCCTACCCCCAGAGCGTGATATTGATTTTTTGATTGAGCTTGAGCTGGGTACTCGGCCTATTTCTATTCCGCCATATCGGATGGCTCCTGTAAAGCTCAATGAGCTCAGTGTTCAGCTTCAGGATCTCTTGGGTAAGGGATTTATCAGACCTAGTGTATCACCTTGGGGTTCTCCTGTTCTTTTTGTTAAGAAGAAGGACGATACGATGCGTATGTGCATTGACTATATGCAGTTGAATAAGGTGACAGTGAAGAATCGATATCCTCTGCCTAGGATTGTTGACCTATTTGATCAGCTACAGGGAGCTTCAATGTTCTCTAATATTGATTTGAGGTCCGGTTACCACCAGTCGAGGATTAGGGAAGCGGACATCCCTAAGACTGTATTTAGGACCCGTTATGGCCATTATGAGTTCTTGGTGATGTCATTTGGGTTGACTAATCCCACTGTTGCCTTTATGGACTTGATGGTGCGCGTGTTCAGGCCTCATCTTGATTCCTTCGTCATAGTTTTCATTGATGACATTTTGATATACTCGCGGAGTATAGGTGATCATGAGCAACATTTGAGAGTTGTGCTCCAAACTTTGAGAGATAAACGACTTTATGCCAAGTTCTCAAAGTTCCAGTTTTGGTTAGACTCTGTAGCGTTCTTGGGGCACGTTGTATCCAAGGAGAGCATTATGGTAGATCCGACGAAAATTGAGGCTATTCGTGATTGGGCTGGGCCCACCTCAGTTACTTAGATTCAGAGCTTCATCGGACTAGTAGGCTACTACAGACGATTTGTGGAGGGTTTCTCTATCTTGGCAGCAACTCTAACCTGGTTGACTCATGTTGATGTTCCCTTTATTTGGTCAGAGGAGCGTGAGGCGAGCTTTTTGAGGCTCAAGGAGTTATTGACCACCGCTCCTATATTGACTCTTCCAATTGGGGGCGAGGGCTTCACGGTTTATTGTGATGCATCAGGCGTTGGTTTGGATAGTGTATTGATGCAGCAGGGCAAGGTTATTGCTTATGCGTTGAGGCAGCTTAAGGTCCATGAGCGCAACTACCCCACTCATGACTTAGAGTTGGCGGCGGTAGTTTTCGTACTTAAGATTTGGAGGCACTACTTGTATGGAGTTCGATGTGAGATCTGTACCGATCATAGGAGTTTTCAGTACGTCATGAGCCAGAAGGACTTTAATTCAAGGCAGCGTCGCTGGATTGAGCTTCTGAAGGACTACGACCTCTCTAGTCTCTATCATTAAGGCAAGGCGAATATGGTAGCGGACGCCTTGAGCCGGAAGGCGGTTAGTATGGGTAGTCTAGCCTTCTTATCTGTTGAGGAACGACCCTTGGCTTTGGACATTCAGTTCTTAGCTAATAGCATGGTTCGGTTGGATATCTCAGATTCTAGACGCGTCTTGGCCTATATGGGAGGTCAATCTTCTTTGCTTGATAGGTTCCGTGGTTGTTAGTTTGAGGATGAGGCCTTGGTGGCCCTTAGAGATCGAGTATTAGCGGGTGATGGTGGTCAGGCTACCTTATATCCTGATGCAGTGTTGAGATTCTCCGACCGCATCTGTGTTTTGAGAGTTTTTCGAGAGATGGGGATTTGATACAGTTGATACTTTCTGAGGGTCATGAGTCTAGATACTCTATCCATCCGGGCACAACGAAGATGTATCGTGATTTAAGGCAGCATTGCTGGTGGAGTGGCATGAAGAGAGATATTACTGACTTTGTTTCCCGTTGCTTGTGCTGCAAGCAGGTAAAAGCCGAGCATTTGAGGCTTGGTGGTGAGTTTCAGAGATTACCAATTTCGAAGTGGAAGTGGGATCGCATTACTATGGATTTTGTGGCTGGCCTATTGCGGACTTCTAGAGGTGTTGATTAGAATTTGGGTCATTGTTGATCGATTGATCAAGTCAACACATTTCCTTCCTATTCAGTCTTCATTTAGCGCCGATAGGTTGGCTCTTGTCTACATTCGGGAGGTGGTTCGACTTCATGGGGTGCCAATTTCTATTATATCAGATCGAGGTTCTCTGTTCACGTCTAGCTTTTGAAGGACCTTTCATGATGAGTTGGGCAATCGGCTTGACCTTAGCACAACTTTCCACCCGCAGACTGATAGTCAGTCCGAGTGTACTATTAAGGTCCTTAAGGACATGTTACGGGCTTGTGTTTTGGAGTTTGGTGGTCATTGGGACCAGTTTTTGCCTTTGGCAGAGTTTGCGTATAACAACAACTACCATTCTAGCATTCAGATGGCCCCGTTCGAGGCATTGTATGGTAGGCGTTGTCGCTCTCCGGTGGGTTGGTTTAAGTCTACAGAGCCTAGGCTGCGGGGTTTGGATTTGATTCAGGAGGCTTTGGAGCAGGTGAGAGTGATTCAGGATAGACTTAGGACGACTCAGAGTAGGCACCAGAGTTATGGGTAGCGGAGGAGTCGGCCTTTGAGATTCTCTGTTGGTGATCGGGTATTCCTCCGTGTGTCACCCGTGAAGGGTGTGATGAGGTTTGAGAGGCGGGGCAAGCTTAGCCCCAGGTACATTGGGCCTTTTGAGATACTCCGGACAATTGGGGAGGTTGCTTATGAGTTGGCCCTACCTCCAGTATTTTCAGCCATCCACCAAGGTTTCCATGTCTCGATGTTGCGACGGTATGTTCCTGATGAGTCCCATGTGCTCCAATATTATTCAGTCGAGTTGGATGACCGTTTGACATTTGTAGAGGAGCTAGTTGCCATTCTAGCCAGAGATGTGAGGAGATTGTGCACGAGAGCCATTCCTGTTGTTAAGGTTTGTTGGAGGCATCGTCCAATCGAGGAGGCTACCTGGGAGACTGAGTAGGAGATGCGAGAGTAGTTTCCCGGCTTGTTTGAGCCTTCAGGTACTTCTTGACCATTACTTTCGCGGACGAAAGTCCTTTTTAGTAGTGGATATTGTAATGACCCTTCTAGTCATTTCTGTGTTTTACCTTCTGTGTGTCATTTAGAGCGTTCCTGTAGCGACCCCAATTCATTTATTACTTGCTGGGACTGACAGTTCGGTCACCTAGTCGTTCGTTTGGCTTTTGTGCGAGTTTTAGTGTTTTTGGAGCTTATGAACCTTGAACAATCATTTTCGATCAAAAGTTCTAGAAGATGACATCAGAATCCAATTCTGACGATTCCATCAGCTCCGAAAGGGTCATTTTAGGCTAGTAGCATGGTCGACATGACTCCCGAGGTTTTCAGTGTGAGTCGGTGCGATTAGGCGTTGTAACTTTAAGTTTATGCCTAAGTTTGACTTTAGTCAACATTGACAATTCCATCAGTACGGCTAGCTCCAGAATGTCGAGTTTGGTCTAGACTGACCCTTCTTTTGTGTCTCGAGGTTTTTGATATTTTTCCCAGCCCTTTTGTGGTTTTTGACTTAAAATGACATTTGGGTGTGGGCCCCACTTTTTCTAAAAATGACCTCGTATGGAAATTTCGACTGCGCCATTGAGTCTGAAATATCAAATTTGGTATGGTTGCATATCTCGTTTGCGTGCACAGGGTTTCGAACGAGTTCAGAGCACCTCGTCGGTGGTTTTATGTTTTGGAAAATTTTTGCAGAAATATCTGCTATAAATGCAGATATATCAATCAACTTTTCCAAACTTAAAACCCTCATCTCTCTCTCATCTGTCAACCGATTTAGGTGATTCGAAGTGCAGGAGCTTTGTATTCTCGGTGGCTTTGCTTTAGAGTGTTCGGAAGTTGTCGGGTGAGCGTAGTTCGAGGTAATTTTGTGATTAACCTGACTGCTGTACCCTTTTTTGTGCCTTTGTTTTTGACATTCTTGTTTTGGTCATATCTCACTCATTTTAGCTCGGTTTTGGGTGATTCGACGTCCCAAATGTTGGGAATTATCGTGGCTACCTCGTAGAGTGTTCATGGAGTGCTGGGAACTTTTTGATTCTCGTTAATTCCGAGTTTAGACTGCTGCTGTTTTCTTTTAAGTTGATTAAAGTGTGGTTTTCTTGTGTGTTGGTTTTTGCTGTGTTTTAAGCCTTGAATTGTGTTCCATTTTAGAACACAAGTTTGGGGGTGCTGTTTAGGGTCTCTTGACGGAGTCAATTTCAAATCGTTCGGTGCGGATCCCACGATTTTTGTTGTGACTCCAAAATTGACCCGTCTCCGTTTGTTGTGATTTTGGTGTCTAAACGACCGTACTAATGTTATGATCCTATATTTGATAGAGTGACAACATTCAAGGGTCGTTCGGGAAGGAAAAGCTCCGTACAGTGATTTGGAGCGCGCGCGATCTGCCTTAAGGTAGGCTACGACTTCCTTTCTTTTAGATTGAGCTTAATTGTGTAAAAACATGTTGATTAGAGTGAATTGGGGGTGGGTACCATTTTCCTACCTTACTTTGATTAGATACCTCATGTTAGGATCGATTGGCCATATTTCGGGTATAGTATCATGTTAACCGGTTTAGTAGAGGTGCATGCTTATTTGCTAAATTCTATGGTATGCTTCTATGCTATGTGTTGTATGCCTTGTTCATACTTAACCGTAAGCATGATGTCCTTAGTCTAGGTTAGACTAGCATTGCCTTAGACTTATGACCCGTGTGGGCAAGATGCCTTGACTTTCTGCCGACGTCGATCGGATGACTTAGGTCCTTGTAGATTGGAGTGGCAGACTTGAGTCTGATAGTTTGAGCATTAGATTGGGCGTTATTGCTGCTTGTTGTACTTATGTATCTTCTCCCCCTCATTCTGCAGTGCCGACACATTCTCGAAGGTCCAGTGCATCACTAGAGGCGCGGGATTGAGATAGTATAGGCTTGGAGCCTTTTATGTGATTCTTAGAGTGGACAGTGATCCACGGTGGTTGTTGTTGGATTGGATCCTATTAGAGATACCATAACCACCAGGGTCATTCTTTCTAGCTGGGTTGGGAGCGTATCCCTGGCTGGGTAGATTCAGTGATATCGGCGATCGCCCCCAGGCCTCTCTTTCTAGCTAGGCTGGGAGTGTGCTGCTCGCTGGGTGTCCCCGGGTCGCTCTTTCTAGCTGGGCTGGGAGCTGACTGCATGGTAGGAGGACTCACGATATCTACCTCACTCATAGGTCCCTCTTTCTAGCTAGGCTGGGAGAAGACTGTTTGGTTGGGTGCCCCCTGGGGTCACTCTTTCTAGCTGGGCTGGGTGTGTACTGCTGGCTGGGTGGAGTCTGATGGATTATCTTAGTTACTTTGGGCTGGGAGCCCGATTTTCGTTTTCCTCAGTAGACTTAGCTTTTCTGTGTTCCTGTCGGGCTTATGGGGGTCCGTTCAGGTTTTATTTGAAATTGTGCACGATTGTATCTTCTCGGCTTATGGGGGTCCAGTTAGATTTAGTTTAGTTGTACTTAGTTTATTTCTGGTGTGCTCGTGTGCTTTCTTTTTGTATCCTCTTTGACCTCTCTGTGTCTAGAATGGCAACTGGCTCCTCTACAAATGTCAAACGGTCATCCAACTCGACTGCATCATACTGGAACACATGGGACTCATCAGGAACATACCATCGCAACATCGAGACATGGAAAACCGGGTGGATGGCTGAAAATACTGGAGGTAGGGCCAACTCATAAGCAACCTCCCCAATTGTCCGGAGTATCTCAAAAGGCCTAATGTACCTGGAGCTAAGCTTGCCCCGCCTCCCAAACCTCATCACGCCATTCATGGGCGACACACAGAGGAATACCCGATCACCAATAGAGAATCTCAAAGGCCGACGCCTCCGATTCGCATAACTCTGGTGCCTACTCTGAGCCGTCCTGAGTCTATCCTGAACCACTCTCAACTTGTCCAAAGCCTTCTGAATCAAATTCGTACCCCGTGACCTAGGCTCTGTATGCTCAAACCAACCCACCAGAGAGCGACAACTCCTACTATACAATGCCTCGAACGGGGCCATCTGAATGCTAGAATGGTAGCTGTTATTATACGCAAACTCCGCCAAAGGCAAGAACTAGTCCCAATGACCACCAAACTCCGAAACACAAGCCCGCAACATGTCCTCAATGACCTGAATAGTACACTCCAACTGACCATCAGTCTGCGGGTGGAAAGCTGTGCTAAGGTCAACCCGAGAGCCCAACTCATCCTGAAAGGTCCTCCAAAAGCTAGACGTAAACTGAGAACCTCTATCTGATATAATAGAAACTGGCACCCCATGAAGTCGAACCACCTCCCGAATGTAGATACGAGCCAACCTCTCGGGGCTAAATGAAGACTGAATAAGAAGGAAATGTGCTGACTTGGCCAATCCAGACCAAACTCGACATTACAGAGCTAACTGCACTAACAAAATTCTCATCCGAGCGCGTTTATTCAGAATGTTGACTAAAGTCAAACTTAGGCTTAAACTTAAAGTTAAAACGCCTAATCGCACTGACTCACACTGAAAACCTCGGGAGTCATGCCGACCATGCTACTAGCCTAAACTGAATCTTTCGGATCTGATGGAATTGACAGAATTAAATTCTGATGTCATGTTCTTGTACTTTTGATCGAAAATGATTGTTCAAGGTTCATAAGCTCCAAAAACATAAAACTCGCACAAAAGCCAAACGAACGACCAGGTGACCGAACTGTCAGTCCTTGCAAGTGGGGTCGCTACAGGAACGCTCTAAATGACACACAGAAGGAAAAACACAGAAATGACCAGAAGGGTCATTACAATCTCTCAGAGGTCGTTCTGAAGGAAAAATCTCTGGCCTTGTCATTTGGAGAGCGCACGATTATCCTACAATGTTGGCTCATATTAGACTGAGCATGAATTTGTAAATTTATGACGATGAGTGTAAATTTGGGGTGGGTACCTATTTATTTCTTCTTGGAAACCAGGATCTAGAGTTGATTAATAATGTTTATAGGATATTACTATGTTGGTGGAGGGTTGTATGTGTGTTGTAGTATGCTATGTGATTTACTTGTTTTTGGAGCATGTTTTGGCCTTAGTCTAGGATAGACTAGTGTTCCCTTACACCCATTCATCTTGTGACTATGGTATGCCTCCGATGTCATTTCTGATGGACTAGAGCCCTGTATACTGGAATAGTAGACTAGCGTCTGATAGTATGAGCCTTAGCTTGGGCATTTTAGCTACTTGTTAGCCTTTTTGTCTGCTCTCCCCATTTTTGTGCCTCTGATGTATTATCATAGATGTTGTGCTTTCTTGGGATTGGAGTGCTTCTGTCTTGGAGCCTTTTCTAATATCGTCGGGAGTGGACGTCGATCAACAGTGGCTTGGAGCATACTTGTGATCCTCTTCGTAGTGGATATTCCCCTAGACACTCTTGCTAACTAGTCGACTGAAGCCCTTGGGAGTAGGCTCAGCGGCCTAGATATCTGTGATCCTCTATGGAGTTGACACGACCCTGAGACACTCTAGCTAGTTATGAGGTTGATGCCCCTAGACTTGATTGTAGGGCTGGGCGGCCTGGGTTGATAGTCACTCTTGCTAGTTGGGTTGGGAGTTGTTTGGTTGAGTTGATTGTTACTCTTGCTAGTTGGTCTCGGAGTTGATTGGTTATTGAATTTGGATCTGGATTACTCTTCTTTCCTGTAGACTTATTTATTTTGTGTACTTATTGAGCTTATGGGGTCCATTCGGGTTTTATTCAAACATGCGCATGAGTGTAGCTTCAGGGGTTATGGGGTCCAGTTATATTTATTTTAGTTGTACTTAGATTTACTTTCGGTATGGTCGTGTGCCTTCTTTTCATATCCTCTTGGTCTCTGTTTGTGTCTAGAATATATTTTTTCTGATTGTCTTTACCTTTCTTTGTTGGTCGGCCTATGATGCCTATTGAGTACCTTGTTTTGGTACTTATGCTATACTCTCATGATGCAGGTCTTAGTACCAGCTACCAGCGATGATAGTTCGTGCCATCTTTTGCAACTTGGGGATATTAGAGACGAGGGTAACCACTTGGCGTCTTGAATCAACTTGTCTCCTTCTGTACATATGTTAGTTTATCTTTATCCTTTGAGACGGATTGTTGTGGTCCACTTTTGGAACTTGTATATTTTTTAGACAGCTCTGTATTTATGACTTCCAAGTTCTAGGAGGATATCTATCCTGTATAGTTTTGGGTTTGCTTTCCGTTTCTACCTTTTCTTATTGTTTATATTATTTTTTGTTTAGTTCTACCCTTGTACTCACTACTTTTCGTTCTGCGTAAGGATCAATTGACCTACTGGTGGATTTTAGTAGGTGCCATCATGGATCGGGGATTCAGGTCATGATAAGTTGATATCAAAGCCTTAGGTTCACTAGTCTCACTTGTACATAGCTTATACCTAGTAGAGTCCTACAGATTAGTGTAAAGACGTACATGTCTTATCTTTGGGAGACTAAACGATGTTTTTAGAAATATTACTCTTTTGTATCGCTTTCGTGCAACCTGTGTGTTATTGGTTTTTTGAAATCTCACTTGTTTCACTCTTTTCACAGATGGCTCACATGCGCCGTGAGGTGGGTCGGGGTATGGGTCGACCTCTCTTTCCAGAGAGTGGTACAACACCACCCTAGTTTGTCACGCCCCGAGCTACCCCCGGGACGCGGACACGGGACCTAGGACAACAAGTTATCCCAAGCTAACCCTGCTGGCATGATCATGAGCATACTAAAGATAATAAACTGGTGCGGAAGCTAAATCATAAATGAATCAGAAAAGATGGGAAATACCCATATACTATAGCTGAATATATCAAATCTGAGAGTTTAATACAAAAGAAATTTCAAACTCAAAACACTAAGCTGAATCTAACTATGTCTGAAATAAGCCTATAAACTGACAAGAAATGTTGGGACATACCCCAACTAGGTCTAGCAAAACTGAAAATAAAGACTAAAAGCAGTAAGGATAAACATGTCACTAGTCCTCGAAGAATGAGGACTCAGCATTGATGCTGCTGAACTGAAGATCGAGAACCGATCTAAGCGTGATCTGGATACTGAGAACCTGAACCTACATCACGAGAAGATCTAGCGCACGTATGCGTCAATACTTGAAAGGTACTGAGCATGAAGGATAGAGTAAAGCTGAAATAACATATAACTGAACAAAGCAATAAAGCAATGAAATAATTTGAACATGATATAGATACTGAATGCTGAGCTAACTGAATGCAATGACCAATTTATAACATGCTGAGACTAAATACTGAATATACTGATAAATGGTCAATGCAATAGAATCTGACTGAACTGTGGGAGCTACTAATAACTGACATAAAACCACATGAGCTAAATGTGGCGTCCGATGTATACGCCCCATCGAGAGGACCCAATATACCCTACCAGAGGTATAGAGGCATGCTGGCGTGATCACTAAACTGATGTTGCCGACAGAGGGGACTTACACCTACATGGCTCGTAGTTCTGGGACTATATGGGTACGCTGAAACCCTAGTCCAACTCGGTATTATGCTACTCTCAATGAATTAAGTGGTTAACAAGTTATGACTGAATTTCTGTAAATACTGGATAGCTCGAAACTGAACATGCAAACTGAGAATGCAACAATTAATCTGATAATGATGCATTCAAAAACTGAGGTATGTAAAACTGAATACTGAAATATCTGACCTAGCATGTGTAATTTGATATGCTCAAATTACACCTCTTTATAGAAGTATAAGCGATCATTATCAAGTAAAGAACCTAACTTGTAGGTTGGGATCGATCCCACGAGGAAAATGGTTTAGACTTTACTTTAACCAACAATTATATTCAATTAGTCAAATTATTTCCAGAAACAGGTAATAAAAGGGGGGTTGTGCTTGTGTGAAACAAATAGTAAGAACTAAATAAGTAATCAATATTCAAACTCAACTTTGGTTGTTATCAAGATAAGAGAAATAACTAGGGTATACGTGTTCCCCACAATCTCATAACGCAGTAATCCTAGTAATAGCAATCCTTTTCTAGTGTATTACATGCAAAGTGATAAGTTAGGTATCTCTAAATCCTTGGTCCGACATCTAGAGAATTTCACCCCGCACTTGGTCCGGCAACGTGTGTATAATTTACTAACCCTTACCTTTACCTCATATTAGACATCGTAATCGATGTTTGGCTCAGTTATTACTTCGCACCAATCGACACTAGCCTATTAGATAGTATCACACTAAATCTATGTTGATAATTCTTTTCTTGTTAATTACCTCCTTGGTCCGGCAAGTAGTAACAAGGCGAGTTCTAACGTTGGCCACCGTTAAAAAGACTTCTAAACGAAAGAATTATCAATACATGCAACACACTATTCAAGAATTGCTTATTTACTATTCATACTTTGTTAATCGATCATGGTTCCCACAACCCTAGTTGTGGATTTGGTTATTCATATTGGCAAGAACACAATTCATAATTGTAGATGAAGAAATCATGAACATACGTAAAGAGAATAATAAACCCAGAAATTTAACTTGAATTGCAAAGCCAAAATCTTCCAAACGAACTTGGGAAATCAATAATTGCTAGAGTTGCAAATTAATCTCCAAAGTTACAAAGTAAAACTAGAATAATAGTGTCTAACCTCCAAAAACGAGGTTTACATGTCCTATTTATAGAAAACAAATCCTAAATAAAAAAGAAAACAAATTAGGGAAAGTTTTGTTCAGGTAGGCGTCTTCAATCCACGAGACCGACTTACGGACCGTCGATGGATCTACTGTCCGTAAGTCCCTTCCGTCAATCGGGACTTAGAAAATATTTCAGCTTCCAAAAATCAGCTTCTCTGAAGCAAACGACGGACCGACAGTACGGACCGTAGATCGACCTACGGTCCGTCAATCCCCTCCGTAGCTCCATACTTAGAATCTTCAAAAATCAGGTACTGGAACCCTCACAGTATCACTCTACGGATCAACAATACGGTGTGTAGATCAATCAACGGACCGTCAATGGGCACCGTGGTTCCACACTTAGTCAGATTTCCCTGATTTGTCCTCAATACCATGCCTGCTGATCTACGGTCATCACCTACGGACCGTGAATGGACCTACGGTCCGTAGATCACCTCCTTGAATGCCCTGATTCTGCATTTCTTTCAGCTGTCTCTATATTTCCGCGCCTGAACACCTTTCCTGCAAAACATGATAAAAACACATAAAAACCAATATTAAAAGGCCCTAGACACACACAACTTGTAAGTGAAATGTATTAGAAATACCGTAAACTCACGGTATATCAGCAATCTCAACTTAAATTCGTTGTTTGTCCTCAAGCGACGCACTACAACTCTAAACGACACTTGTATAGAAGCAAGCATTTCTAAACTCAAGCACTCACATGGCTCTCTACCTCCTCATTGTTCGGGTGCACATTCGTTTTCTTAGACTCGACAAGCCAATTCATGTGGATCAAATCATGACACAGACCAACCAACTGACACACAACAAACACCTTCTCACTGTCACCCATGTACCAACTTTCCGACGATGTAACTAGTGCCCTTACTTCAAACGAAATCCCCTTTTCGCAAAAATTTAATGTCATTCATGGTACAAGGATTTATTCAACACTCACGCTCAGAAGTAATTTCAAATACAGTTAGTGCTTACTGCCATAAGCTTGCCCTTATTTTCACTGCTTAGACTCTCCAAACTAGACTCTAGGATCACTATAGGACTTTATTGGCTTGTAACGTAGGCTCAGGGTCAAGTGTGGTACATTTGGGTACTGCTTAGTGACTTTCTGCCCTCCTTGTCATTACACTAGGCTTTTAACCTCTTTTTGCCCTATTTTTGTCATATTATCTCTTTACCTTCATTCCCTTAATTTTCTTCAACCACGGATGTGACTTTAGACTTTGTAGCTCATTTTTCTTTTATTTTACCGTTCCTCTAGCTTTTAACAAGTCACATCCTTTCCTCACGTTTTCCCCTCTTTTTTTTCATACCCATTTTTATTTCAGTTTCCTCTTTCATAGCCACCCTCAACTTATAGATTTTCCGTTAGTTGAGGTGCAGAATACCCGATGTCAGGTTAGGGCCAAGATTGAAGTTACTTTTTACATTAGCCACCCTCAACTTAGGCTTTTGGCCTAAGTCAAAGTGCATATGTCCAAGGAGGGACCGGGGCCAACATAGTAGATTATGGGAAAGTGAGTTCAGGGTTTTAGAAAGAAATGGTTTATTTTTAGGCTCAAAGTTGGATCAAAGAGGACAGTTATTTCATTTGGTTGAATCCTTCTAGGCAATTTGTGGATTTTTCAGAACAATGGCCTATGATCACTTCCTATCCTCTAGATTAAATTGTCTTAGCAGGACTAACCGGGTAAGTTCTAGTTTTGCACAAAACCGTTTGAACAGTCAATGATTCTCACCCACTCTTGGCACATAGTTTCATTATCAGATTATCAGATTACCCAGTTCAAGTTTCAGGTCTAGTCATGCAATCAAGTCGATTGTTACTATGTTATACTCAGAGCCAACACAATCAACTAATCGTAGCCTACTTCTAGCATACATCCCAGACACTGACGAGTATCATTTTTCATAAGCCATCATGCTTCATTCTGTATCATGCTTCTACACATACAATCCTAAGACATGCTGGTTCAACAAAAATTAAACAGTCTCTTGGGGAAAAAGAACACAGGCAAGAAAACCCCAAGAGAGGATTCATGAGTTGGGTTATTCAGATTTCACCCTATCAATCACAATCCATTTACCCCACCCCCAACAAAAATAGATGCAATTGTCCACAATGCATACAGAAACAGTAAAAGAAAATGGATTTGGGTGAAGCAAACTTGTGGCGCAAAGCGCCGACGACTCATCAACAAGCAGGGGGTCCGGTTTCTCGGAACTCACTGGAACATCAGTGGGGGCACCCTCAGTAGTGCCCACCTCAGCAATCCTAGTACCCTCAGTAGTGCTCTCTATCAACCGTTCTGCACCATCAGTGGTGCTCACAACGTCCCTCAAAATAGGCTGAACCTCTGCAATTGGGGCAGAGCTCGATGCCCCTGCAGCTCTCTCACGCACCCTCTGCTGGCGCAACTCTTCGTCTGCAATCGAGGCCCTCCTAGCCTCTTTCTCCTGCCGATGCTGTCTTTTCTGAGCTTTCTCTTCCTCCGTGCGATGAGAGCGGTGTCGCTTGCCCTTGGCATGTGTCGATGCAGGCCCCTCCTCGGCGGTCCCACAAATAGAGCCTCTAGCACTGTATCATCAGCCAGTGCAGTGGGAGCAGCCTGAGTCTCAACTGAAGGTGCAGTAAGAAGGGCATCAACGTCATTCCGGAGGCTGGCTAAGTCAGCCTGCAAAGCAGATAGCTCTATGCCCGGAGCTGATCACTCGAGGACTCGCAACTCAAAGGCATCAAGGCGCTTATTAACAGCCTGGACCTTCCGGTCCATCATCCCCTCCATCCTGCGCTCCATTCTAACCTCAGACTCGCCAATCGACTTTTGCATCCACGGCTGGATGTGATGTAGCAGTGTGGCCATCTGCGCCTCTAACTTCTGTACTCTGGCCATCGGGACAACCGTCGCTCCTAACTGTGGTGTGGACCGGGAAGAGCTAGGAGCAATACTAGCTGCCTGAAAAGAGGAGCCTGGGACAGTGTCGGTGTGGTCTGGGATAATGGGGTCACCACCCTGTGCCTGTCCCACAGTGTCTGCAAGATCGGAACCCAAGGGAGGTACCTCAATCTGGGGCTCTCTGCGAGGTGCTGCCACATTTGCCTCATCTCGAATAAGGCCGATGTCCAATGCCCCTGTAGGGTGGACTAACTTGTCACAATGCTAGATCGGACTCCAGAGTCCCTGCACAAATGAAAAATCAGACATGGGAAGGGATAAGTAGTGGAGGTCCTGAAAGCTCTCTCGTGAATCTCTACCAATAGCATGCGGGCAAAGTCGATCTCTACTCCTGCTACCAATGCTGCAACCATCACCTCTATCCCAAGTGACTTGATTGTCAGCTTTTGTAGGCGACACTCTGTTACTCATCAGCAGCCAGAACAACTTGGCCACAAAATTTAACGTGGCCTTCCGGATGCCCAACCGTGGAGCAGTGACCCATTCCGCCCGCTCGCCATCCGCAACAATGTACCTGGCCAACCATAGTATAACAGCCTGTCGCTGCTCAGCATTCCTCTGAAAAGCGCCACTCCGCACGATGTCCTAGCAGTAATCAAACTCTGAAGTGTTAGGAGCCAAGAGTGGCCCGTGGTAGGAACATAGATAAAACGGCTAATTGTGGCGGGTGATATGTCCACCGGACACCCTTGAACCAAGGTGGAACTGAGCGGAGCTTGAGCTAGTGGCTTTGACCGCTTAGAAATGAAACCGCGGAGAGTGGCCGCATAGGAAGCATAGAACTCCCGTACAATCTCCTCGCTATACGTCCCTAGTTCTCGAGCCATCCAGTCACACTTGTGAAGGTTGAACAACCTGTGAATATCTGGAACAGTATGCAAGCTCCCCGTGAGGACTCTGCGCTCCTTTGTAATTAGTTGGGCCATCTTTTGTTTGTCATTGACCATCTTAGCATCCCGATAGATCTGCCATTGACCTTCTACGCACCACCTATTCAGCTCACCGGCTACATGAGTGGGCTCATCATTCCGTGGTGCAGGTATGGACTCTGAGCTAGTTGCCTCGTCAGACAAGGCTGCTTGGTCATTTTCTCCAGACCCTGTGGATGATTTGGCATTGGACCCTGTAGCATGGGCAGACTCGAATTATGAAGAGTGGGCAGACTGGGAGCCTGAGGCATGGGCAGACTCGGACCCGGACATAGGTCCCTTTGAACTGGAAGCAGCACCAGTTGGTGACCCGATCAGTGTGTGCTCCTCATCAGACTGGTAGACAGTGACTACGTCGGGGAGCACCTTCCGAGGGGTGCTTCTGGGTGCAGCGCGAGAAGCCCTAGGGTTGAGAGACACATATGCTGGGTCAGAGTCGGTGTCGGTGTCCTCATCAATTAACCGGAAACTAGGGGCAATAGATTTGGACTTGCCCCGTTTTGAGTAGGTGACCATCTTTTTGGGTGCCATCGTACCTGCCATAACGATATTAGTGCCAACACTAACCATATGCAACAAAAGAAACTTTTAGAATTGGTAACGACCCTCAACTAAGTCCACAAATTTTTTTTTGACAGATGCTACAGTGGTCATTTACGGAGGAGACCTACGGTTCGTAGACTGATCTACGGTCCGTGGATCTCTTCCGTGGATCAGGGGTCCTGACATATAGGTCGCAGATGGAAACCACGGAAGTGCAGAACGGTCCGTAGATGGACCTACGGACCGTAGTCCACCTCCGTGGTTTCACACTTAGTGAAATTTTTCAGGTGCATCCAATTACGAAGCCCATCTACGGTCCGTAGACGGGGTATCGTGGAAGCCATCAGTGCCAGGTATCATACATTTTTGGCCTTAGTTTTCAACATTAACACAACCTCATCATGTATTTATAAATTTAAATTATGGTAGTTCGTCATTCTTAAGATTCCAACCGATTATTATACCCAACAATTTAGACTAGATATGGAACCCTAAGTCGAAACTAGCATATAGATTTTACGATCACATACAATAATGCTATACAATCACTATCTATCGTCCCAAGGGCATTGTAATATTCAAGTTTATTAGCACTTTCATCTAATAATTACCTAAGGTCAAGACCCAACTCCCGACTGTCTATATTCAATCTATGAATCGAAATTCAAAGTGAAGGGAAAGTCTATTACCTTACAAGCAACAAGGAGTGGGGTGATTGAGATCAAATTTGATACGCTCAAATTACACCTCCTTACAGAAGTATAAGCGATCATTATCAAGTAAAGAACCCAACTTGTAGGTTGGGATCGATCCCACGAGGAAAATGGTTTAGACTTTACTTTAACGAACAATTATATTCAATTAGTCAAATTATTTCCAGAAACAGGTAATAAAAGGGGGGTTGTGCTTGTGTGAAAAAAATAGTAAGAACTTAATAAGTAATCAATAATCAAACTCAACTTTGGTTGTTATCAAGATAAGAGAAATAACTAGGGTATACGTGTTCCCCACAATCTCATAACGTAGTAATCCTAGTAATAGCAATCCTTTTCTAGTGTATTACATGCAAAGTGATAAGTTAGTTATCTCTAAATCCTTGGTCCGGCATCTAGAGAATTTCACCCCGCACCTTGGTCCGGCTACGTGTGTATAATTTACTAACCCTTACCTTTACCTCATATTAGACATCATAATCGATGTTTGGCTCAGTTATTACTTCGCACCAATCGACACTAGCCTATTAGATAGTATCACACTAAATCTATGTTGATAATTCTTTTCTTGTTAATTACCTCCTTGGTCCGGCAAGTAGTAACAAGGCGAGTTCTAACGTTGGCCACCGTTAAAAAGACTTCTAAACGAAAGAATTATCAATACATGCAACACACTATTCAAGAATTGCTTATTTACTATTCATACTTTGTTAATCGATCATGGTTCCCACAACCCTAGTTGTGGATTTAGTTATTCATATTGGCAAGAACACAATTCATAATTGTAGATGAAGAAATCATGAACTTACGTAAAGAGAATAATAAACCCAAAAATTTAACTTGAATTGCATAGCCAAAATCTTCAAAACGAACTTGGGAAATCAATAATTGCTAGAGTTGCAAATTAATCTCCAAAGTTACAAAGTAAAACTAGAATAATAGTGTCTAACCTCCAAAAACGAGGTTTACATGTCCTATTTATAGAAAACAAATCCTAAATAAAAAAGAAAACAAATTAGGGAAAGTTTTGTTCAGGTAGGCGTCTTCAATCCACGAGACCGACTTACGGACCGTCGATGGATCTACTGTCCGTAAGTCCCTTCCGTCAATCGGGACTTAGAAAATATTTCAGCTTCCAAAAATCAGCTTCTCTGAAGCAAACGACGGACCGACAGTACGGACCGTAGATCGACCTACGGTCCGTCAATCCCCTCCGTAGCTCCATACTTAGAATCTTCAAAAATCAGGTACTGGAACCCTCACAGTATCACTCTACGGATCAACAATACGGTGTGTAGATCAATCAACGGACCGTCAATGGGCACCGTGGTTCCACACTTAGTCAGATTTCCCTGATTTGTCCTCAATACCATGCCTGCTGATCTACGATCATCACCTACGGACCGTGAATGGACCTACGGTCCGTAGATCACCTCCTTGAATGCCCTGATTCTGCATTTCTTTCAGCTGTCTCTATATTTCCGCGCCTGAACACCTTTCCTGCAAAACATGATAAAAACACATAAAAACCAATATTAAAAGGCCCTAGACACACACAACTTGTAAGTGAAATGTATTAGAAATACCGTAAACTCACGGTATATCATAATTCAAGAACTAAAGAAATACATAGCTAGGGTTCTGAAATTCATGCGATAAACTGAGCAATAACATGATAATCTCATTTGGAACATTACAATAACTAATTCATGTTGATCTGTTGAAATTATAGAAACCCTAGGTCTATTCATGATAAGGGAATCAAGAAACTGACTGAATTCTAGGGACCCAATGGGCGAAAGGAACCCACTAGTGAAATCTCATATACCTGGTGACGAATTTCACGGAGAAATCTTTCGATTTCGGGGCTGGAACTGAAGGAAACTTGTTGCGTTCTTGAACTAGGGTTCTTGACCTTTTTCTCCTCTCTTGCTTCTAATTTTCTAAGTTTTGATTAATGATTTTGACTAAGGTAAGTTCTAGTTATGTTTCTAGGCTTAAACTGATTAAAACCTCATGATTTAGGGTCTAAACGACGTATCTTAGGGGTTAAATGAAATAGGGAAATACAAAAAGACCCCCGAATTAGCTGCTATCGGAGTGACTGACAGACGGGACTGACGGTCCGTCAATCAATCGACGGTCCATCGATTGGGTCCGTAGGTTGACTCTACCCGACAAGGCTTCACTAGAATGGACATAACTTTTTACTCGGAGGTCAGAATTTAGCAAACTCAGTGGCGTTGGAAAGGTAATTCAATTATCTATCTAACCATCGGTCATGGGACACACAATTCGTTTTGTGCTAAAAGTTATGACCATATGAAGTTGACCCATCAATATTTTTCATCTAACTAGCTGCTAACCTCATCTACGGTTAGACCTACGCACCGTGGATCGAATGACGGTCCATACTGGTCAACTGTAGTTTGTCTCAGAGGCTGGTAAGGGAACTCTCGATCCACAGACACAGACCACGGACCGTGGTCTGATCTACGGACCGTGGGTCTGTCCGTGAGTCGGGACTTAGCCAAATTTTCTGACTGAGTTCTGGGGAAGTTTTCTATCACGAACCATGGACCTGCAGGACGGACCGTAAGTCCATCTACGGTCCGTGTATGGTGTCCGTGAGTGCCATCTGTAACACTAGAAATCTGAAATCTCTATTTTCGGATACGGGGTGTTACATTATCTCCCCCTTGGGACTATTCGTCCTCGAATAAAGACTAATCTAGCTGAAATAGAGGGAGAGGGTTACAGTCACTACCACTAAACACTGAGAACTGAATTTCTCACTGAACTGAGTTCCAAGAACATGCAAATACGCTGAAAATGCAAGTACAAACTGAAGGAACATGATTCTAAGGCTGAATTTTCGCATGAATGACTGAAAAACTGAAGAGAAACTATTACCTCAAGCTGGAATGGAATCAGAAGGAAAGAGGTGAGGATACTTGGACTTCATGGCTGCTTCTGCTTCCCAAGTAGCTCCCTCTACAGACTGACTCCTCCACAAAACCTTGGCTGAAGCGACTTCTTTGTTTCTCAACCTTCTAACCTGACGATCGAGAATCTCAACTGGTACATCCTCATATGAAAGGCTATCTTTCAGGGCCACACTCTCTAATGGCACTATGGATGTTGGATCACCCACACACTTCTTCAAAAGTGAAATGTGAAAGACTGGATGCACTGCTGCTAAGTCTGATGGCAACTCTAACTCATAAGACACTTTACCAATCCTTTTCAAGATCCGGTAAGGGCCTACATATCTGGGACTGAGCTTCCCTTTCTTGCCAAATCTCATCACCCCTTTGATGGGTGACACTTTCAGGAAAACCCAATCATCAACTTGGAACTCTAGTTCCCTTCTTCTCACATCTGCATAAGACTTCTGGCGACTCCGAGCAGTCTTAAGTCTATCTCTAATGAGTTGCACTTTCTCCATAGCATCAAGGACCGAATCTGGTCCTATCAAGGCTGTTTCACCTACTTTAAACCAACCAACTGGAGATCTACATCTACGCCCATACAATGCCTCATAAGGGGCCATCTGAATGCTGGAATGGTAACTATTGTTGTAGGCAAACTCAATAAGAGGAAGGTGATCGTCCCAAATACCCTTGAAGTCGATCACATAAGCTCTCAATATATCCTCTAAGGTCTGAATGGTACGTTCTGCCTGACCATCCGTCTGTGGATGAAATGCTGTGCTAAGGTTAACCTGAGTACCAAGACCCTTCTGAAATGACTTCCAGAAATGAGAGGTAAACTGAGGACCTCTATCTGAGATGATAGACAAAAGAACCCCATGCAACCTCACAATCTCATTAATGTAAAGCTTGGCGTAATCCTCCACCGAATTTGTAGTCTTGACCGCCAAAAAGCAAGAAGACTTAGTAACCCTATCAATAATCACCCAAATGGAGTCATGTTGTCTGCGAGTACGAGGTAAACCTGTGATGAAGTCCATGTTGATCACTTCCCACTTCCAAGTAGGAATGTCAATCTCTTGAGTCATACCCTCTGGTTTCTGATGTTCTACCTTTACTTGCTGGCAATTGGGGCACTTAGCCACAAAGTCTGCTATATCTCTTTTCATACCAGTCCACCAATAGACTTCCCGCAAATCACGGTACATCTTAGTGGCGCCTGGATGAATAGAATAACTGGAATTGTGGGCTTCTGCGAGAATATGCTGTCTCAATTCACCCACATCAGGAACACACAATCTACCTTGATAGCGAAGTACACCATCTCCCCCTTGGGAGAAAACCTCCACTCTCTGATTGTGGACTACACCCTTAAGTTCAAGCAAGATTGGATCACTGTCTTGCTTTTCCTTAACCTCTACTACCAAATAAGATTTTGCCCCATTCTGAACCGTTACACCACTATCTGATATGCTCATAAGATGAACTCCTAGGCGAGCAAGTCTGTGAACATCCTTTGCTAGCTCTCTTCTTTCTTCCTCAACATGTGCTACACTACCCATGGATAGTCTGCTAAGGGCATCTGCTACTACATTCGCCTTACCCGGATGGTAATGCACGCTCATATCATAATCTTTGAGGAACTCAAGCCACCTTCTCTGGCGAAAATTCAACTCTTTCTGGGTGAACACTTATTGAAGGCTCTTATGGTCTGTGAACACATCTACGTGAACACCATACAAGTAATGTCTCCAAATCTTAAGTGCAAACATCACTGCTGCTAGCTTGAGGTCATGAGTTGGATAATTCTTCTCATGTACCTTAAGCTGTCTAGAAGCATAAGCTATAACCTTACCTCACTGCATCAACACACAACCTAGGCCGACTCTGGATGCATCACAATAGATCACATAACCATCTGAACCCTCTGGTAGAGTCAAGACAGGAGCTGTAGTCAACCTAGTTTTCAGTTCTGCAAAGCTTTTCTCACAATCATCTGACCATTGGAACTTAACCTTTTTCTGAGTTAACTTAGTCAATGGAGAGGCTATGGATGAAAATCCTTCCACAAACCATCTGTAATAGCCCGCTAGACCCAAGAAACTTCTGATATCTGTAGCAGAGGTAGGTCTGGGCCATTGTTTCACTGCTTCTATCTTCTGGGAATCTACTCGAATTCCTTCACTAAACACAATATGCCCAAGGAAGGCAACTGATTGTAACCAAAACTCGCACTTGTTAAACTTTGCAAATAACTGGTAATCTTTGAGAGTTTGCAGAACAACTCTCAAATGACTTGCATGCTCTTCCTCATTCCTAGAGTAAATGAGGATATCATCAATAAAGACGATAACGAACAAGTCCAAGTACTGCTTGAACACTCTGTTCATCAAATCCATGAAAGCTGCAGGAGCATTGGTTAGTCCAAATGACATAACTACAAATTCATAATGACCATACCGAGTTCTGAAGGCTGTCTTCAGAATGTCACTATCTCTGACTCTAAGCTGATGATAACCTGATCTGAGGTCTATCTTTGAGAAATGACTAGCGAAGTTGGTCAAACAAGTCATCAATCCTGGGGATGGGATATTTATTCTTGATTATGACCTTGTTCAACTACCTATAGTCAATGCACATTCTGAGAGAACCATCTTTCTTCTTCACGAACAACACTGGTGCACCCCATGGCGAAATACTAGGTCTGATGAAGCCCTTATCTAGAAGGTCTTTCAACTGCTCTTTCAATTCCTTAAGCTCAGCTGGAGCCATTCTGTAAGGAGGGATAGAGATAGGCTGGGTATCTGGAAGGAGATCAATTCCAAAGTCTATTTCCCTTTCGGGAGGAACTCCAGGAAGATCTTCTGGGAACACTTCTGGAAACTCATTAACCACTGGAACTAACTCAAGAGTTGGGGTTTCGGAACTAGAATCCTTAACCCGAACTAGGTGATAGAGACAACCCTTAGATATCATCTTTCTGGCCTTAATGTAAGAAATGAATCGACCCATAGGCGCTAAGCTACTACCCTTCCATTCTAGAATTGGTTCGTCTGGAAACTGAAAACGAACAATCCTATTTGTACAATCAACTGAGGCATAACATGAATGTAACTAATCCATACATAGAATGACATCGAAGTCTACCATTTCTAACTCTACAAGATCTGCTGAGGTGACTTTCTGAGAGACTGTGACAGGGCAATTTCTGTATACCCGTCTAGCTATAACTGGTTCACCTTGGACCGCTATATAAGGAGTTACAAAAGACAAAGTAGCCCCTGGATCTAACAATGCATAAACATCAAGATCAAAGACTCGTAACGTACCAGTGACTACATCAGAAGAATCTTCTTGATCTTGACGAGCCTGAAGAGCATAAAGCCTGTTTTGGCGCTGTCCGCCACCAGTACCAGAAGAGTTACCCTGCTGAGTCGGGTGACCTCCTAGTGCTGCTGAAGTTGTAGACTGAGCTCTACCATTATTTCTTCCTTGACCTTGTCTTGAAGGACAATCCTTCAATCTATGACCAGACTGACCACACCCAAAGCATCCTTCCTTACCTGCAAGGCACTCGCCCAGATGGTTCTTACTACATTTCGGGCAAGTTGGGTAGCTTTTGGTGCCTAAAACACTACCTTGAGACTTAGAGCCTGACACCCTACCTTTCTGATCATTACAGAACCTGGGGATGGAACACTAGCTGATGAAGGTGCTGGAGTCAAAGACTTCTGCTAAAACTGCGAGCGATTTCCACCACCCGATTTCTGTTGGGAATACTTATAGTTACCTGTTCTTGCTTTCTTAGTCTCCTTAGCGTGTTCCCTAAGCTTATCACCCTCAACCTGCTGAGCATGAGTCATGAGCCTAGAGATGTTCATGTCTCCCAACAACATAGCATTCCTGCACTTTGTCTTCACTAAGTCTAACACTCCATACAAAAACTAATTCATCTGAGCCCTGGAATCAGCAATCATGTGAGGAGCATACCTGGAGAGTTGGTTAAACTTGAGCCCATACTCTTGGAAAATCATGTTACCCTGCCTTAAGTTCATAAATTCTTGGGCCCTTGCTTCTCTATGGGGAAAAACCTGTCCAGAAAGGTTTCGCTGAAACAATCCCAAGTAGTAGGAGCGGCATCTGTACCCCTGTTCTCCTTCCACTGAGTATACCAGTTATGAGCCACATCCTTAAGTTGGTAAGATGCCAACTCAACCCGATCATTCCCAGTGACCTGCATCACCTCAAAGATCTTCTTGATCTCATCTAAGAAATTCTGGGGATCTTCACCAGTCTGTGATCCTAAGAACTCAGGCGGACAGACCCTTGCTGCTGTTGATCCACCATTTGCATTCACAGGAGCTTGAACCCGCTGATTGTTCTGGTTAGCGACACTCTGAGCCAACATCTGAATGGCATTCCTGAATTCAGCATTTGAGACTTCCTGATCCAGAACTGAAGGAGCTGCGTTTGCATTCCTGGCATAAGCTCTACGAAGAAGTATGATCACTGAAACGTAGAACATCGAGTTAGAATGGAATTAGATCATACCTTACGCACGATAAGAGTAACAAGAAAGTGAGTGCAGCTTTTCAGACATCCTAGGACTCTTAAACCTAATGCTCTGATACCAAGTTTTTCACGCCTTGAGCTATCCCCGAGACGCGGACACGGGACCTAGGACCACAAGTGATCCCAAGCTAACCCTGCTGGCATGATCATGAGCATACTAAAGATAATAAACTGATGCGGAAGCTAAATCATAAATGAATCTGAAAAGATGGGGAATACCCATATACTACAACTGAATATATCAAATCTGAGAGTTTAATACAAAAGAAATATCAAACTCAAAACACTTAGCTGAATCTAACTATGTCTGAAATAAGCCTCTAAACTGACTAGAAATGTTGGGACATGCCCCAACTAGATCTAGAAAAACTGAAACTAAAGACTAAAAGCAGTAAGGATAAACATGTTACTAGTCCTCGAAGAATGAGGACTCACCACTGATGCTGCTAAACTGAAGATCGGGAACCGATCTAAGCGTGATCTGGATACTGAGAACCTTAACCTACATCACGAGAAGATGTAGCGCACGTATGCGTCAGTACTTGAAAGGTACTGAGCATGCAGGATAGAGTAAAGCTGAAATAACATATAACTGAACAAAGCAATAAAGCAATGAAATAATCTGAACATGATATAGATACTGAATGCTGAGCTAACTAAATGCAATGACCAATTTATAACATGCTGAGACTAAATACTGAATATACTGATAAATGGTCAATGCAATAGAATCTGACTGAACTGTGGGAGCTAATAATAACCGACATAAAACCACATGAGCTAAATGTGGAGTCCGATGTATACGCCCCATCGAGAGGACCCAATATTCCCTGCCAGAGGTATAGAGGCATGCTAGCGTGATCACTAAATTAATGTTGCCCACAGAGGGGACTTACACCTACGTGGCTCGTAGTTTTGGGACTATATGGGTACGCTGAAACCCTAGTCCAACTCGGTATTATGCTACTCCCAATGAATTAAGTGGTTAACTAGTTATGACTGAATTTCTTTAAATACTGGATAGCTCGAAACTGAACATGCAAACTGAGAATGCAACAATTAATCTGATAATGATGCATTCATAAACTGAGGCATGTAAAACTGAATACTGAAATATCGGACCTAGCATGTGTAATTCAAGAACTAAAGAAATACATAGCTAGGGTTCTGAAATTCATGCGATAAACTGAGCAATAATATGATAATCTGATTTGGAACATTACAATAACTAATTCATGATGATCTGTTGAAATTCTAGAAACCCTAGGTCTATTCATGATAAGGGAATCAAGAAACTGACTGAATTCTAGGGACCCAATGGGCGAAAGGAACCCACTAGTGAAATCCCACATACCTGGTGACGAATTCCATGGAGAAATCTTTCGATTTCGGGGCTGGAACTGAAGGAAACTTGTTGCGTTCCTGAACTAAGGTTCTTGACCTTTTTCTCCTCTCTTGCTTCTAATTTTCTAAGTTTTGATTAATGATTTTGACTAAGGTAAGTTCTAGTTATGTTTCTAGGCTTAAACTGATTAAAACCTCATGATTTAGGGTCTAAACGACGTATCTTAGGGGTTAAATGAAATAGGAAAATACAAAAAGACCCCCGAATTAGCTGCTATCGGAGTGACTGACAGACGGGACTGACGGTCCGTCAATCAATCGACGGTCCATCGATTGGGTCCGTAGGTTGACTCTGCCCGACAGGGCTTCACTAGAACGGACATAACTTTTTACTCGGAGGTCAGAATTTAGCAAACTCGGTGGCGTTGGAAAGATAATTCAATTATATATCTAACCATAGGTTACGGAACACATAATTCATTTTGTGCTAAAAGTTATGACTATTTGAAGTTGACCCGTCAATATTTTTCATCTAACTAGCTGCTAACCTCATCTACGGTCAGACCTACGGACCGTGGATTGAATGACGGTCCGTGCTGGTCAACCGTAGTTTGTGTCAGAGGCTGGTAAGGGAAGTCTTGACCACGGACCGTGGTCTGGACCGTGGGTCTGTCCGTGAGTCGGGACTTAGCCAAATTTTCTGACTGAGTTCTGGGGAAGTTTTCTGTCACGAACCACGGACTTGCAGGACGGACCGTGAGTCCATCTACGGTCCGTGGATGGTGTCCGTGAGTGCCATCTGTAACACCAGAAATTTGAAATCTCTATTTTCGGATACGGGGTGTTACATAGTTAGAGAGCAGGGTGTGGAGCAACTAGTGGATTTTTCATCAGCCCATGTTCTAGATTGCCGGTGGGGACGGGACTAGCTCAGCCACCACCCGAACCAGCTATGGATCGAGAGCTCCAGACAGCCATTACTCAGCATTTGAGAATTCTTGGGGGTATGCACTAGGCCCCAACACCGCAACGGGTCAGCAGGATCAACCTACAGCTGAGGCACATGTCGCGCCCTTTTTTTCTCAAAATGTGTTTTGGTGCACGACCTAACAACTCTTTTTGGATTTTGGCTTGATTTTGAAGAGTCGCCACCTAACGAATTAAGGCGCGTTAGGGCACCTATCTAACCTAACTATTCTAACTAAGGTCAATGAACTAGAGATCAGGGTAAGGGTTCAAGTTACCTCGAGAGGAAGGTGTTAGGCATCCCTCGAGGTCCACAAATGTGGGTCCTGGCCGTATCTCATGCAATTTATGTGGGGGTTACAAGTAGCAAATAAGGTCACGTCATTTATTATTTGGTTAAATTAATTTAAGCATGTTTGCTAGGTGATAACTAACATTTAACAAATAAGATTAATTTGTTTATTTATTTTATTTATTAAGCATACAAAACTAGGTGATAACATAATACTAAATAATTAACACAAATAAAATTTAAAAGAGATAGCGAGAAGATAAAAAGTAGACAACTATATAAGTAAATATCATTTTTTATTTAATTAAACTACCCCAAATAAATATAATTATAAACAGATAAAAGGACAAAAGGAAAGGGAGACTCTGAAAGACTTAGGTTATTGTGTGTTTATGTGTTTCCATGATTTCCTAATATGTTACATATTCATGAAACTGCTTAGTCCTTGTTAGAAATGACTTATATGCATTGTTTTGCTTCATGTTCATGAACTATGACAAGCTTGAAGAGGTTTCTCATAGTGTTCAAAAGCATTAATGAACTACGACAGGCTTGAAGAAGTATCTCATAGTGTTCAAGAGCATAAATGGACTTAAAAATGCTTAAGGTAGTATCTAATAGGGTCTATCTTGTAACGCCCCTCAAAATTAAGTAGGATAAAGTAGAGCCTCACATGGGTTTTATGCATTAATAGCTTGTTAAAATAATGAAGAATGCCTTTTTAGTTAGTTTTAAAGATTTTGGAAGTCAAACGTCAAGGGACGACCAAGACGTTCAGAAACAAGCCTTTTACGTGTTAGTATATTCTAGTATGTTGTTCAGGTTTTTATGTGTTGTTTGGAGTCTAAAATCAGTGGAGGTTACCCTAGTGTCTTAATAAATATTTTTAGGGTCAAAACGTTCAGGTACGACTCCCCGAGACCACCCTAAGGGTCCCCAAGGAGGACCCCAACCCTTGGCCAAACAAGCCGCCAATGCAGCTTGAAGTTGCTCATGGAGGGAGCATGTCCGCATCGCGGACTATCTCCACCAAGGGCCAAATGTTTGGTCCGCTTCGTGGACGTGTCGCAGACGCTTCTGCCTCGAAATATAATTTCCAAAAACTTGTTGGAACACCTCCACGTCGCGGACTTGTTTCCAGACGAAATTTGCGAAAATAAAACTCAAGTTTAACTTGTTTAAAAGGTCCAACTAAGTGAGGGGTAGTTTGGGTACTTTGGGGAATTATTATAAACAGTTATTCTACCTATTTTAGGGTATTTTAAGTGGTTAAAACCCCAAAACCTAGAATTAGACCTCATTATCCAAATTGAACCTTCCCTCTCAAATAAATTTTCTCTCTAGAACTCTATGGAAGACATTGATGAAGCTTCAATCTAGGGGATGGGTTCCTACTGATTTCTCCTTCAAATTACTAGGTAATTAATCATAAACGTATGGGGATTTTATCTTTGATTCTCCTTTCAATCAAAGAGCCAAATCAAAGTAATTTCAATGTTTTTCAAAAACACCAAAAAACCCAATTTCAATTCTAAGCTTGTGTTCTTACATGAAAGTATTTCAAATGATAATTTATGTTAATATTGATGGTTTTAAGATAAAAAAAAATTGCATGAACCCTTGCATATCTTGAAATCCTAATTTTGGGTCTAAAGTGGGTCTATTGATTATGAGCTAATAATGTGTAGATTGTTATGGGTATTGATTTATGTATTGTTCTATATTGAATTATGAGGAATTGATGGTAAATTGTGTTATATTGGATGTTGGCCTTGAATGGGCAATTGTGACCTATGGTTTATGATGATGAAATTGTGAATAGATTACTGATTCTAGTAGTTTTTATATATATATATATATATATAATATATATATATATATATATATGTTGTAAATATTAGAATTGTGATGTTTGATCCCTTTGAAAGTGGGGAGGTGTTTACTTTATAAGCATGTTGTGATTATAGCCTTGTAGGCAAAGTTGGATTATTGTTATTTTGAGTAATGTTTATTATGTGAAGGTAATGTGATATGATGTGAATTTCTGTATGGTCTAAGAGCATGAAAGGCAACCTTGTGTAGAGACTTTATGTGTTATACTTGATTATTGTCTTCTTTGAATGACTTATAATGAAGGTGAGGTTAGGATAGACTATGTTTACCTACTCTCACACCTAGTGAAGAATGAATGAAAAGAATGAAATAATGTGAGAATGAATGAAAATAATGGGAGTTAATGCTAACGAATGAAAGTTGGGTCTATTGTAAGGATAGTCTCATAAAGTACTCCTTTAAATGAATGGGGTTCCTAGATGAAAGGTTTTCTCATCTTTGAAACCAAGAGCTTCCTTAATGAATGAATGTGGGTTAGGATGAGTACTCATTTGTATGTTGAGATGAGAGTACTTAGTAGCAATCCTTATCCCTAAATGAATGAATGTTGGGCTAGGATGGGTAATCCTTCGTGAGTTGAGATGAGGGTACTTAGTAGCAATCCTTATCCCTAAATGAATGAATGAAATGAATGTCCAACTCCGTGGGGGAGTAATGTCTAGCACTGAGAGGATATGAAGATGGGTGGATACTCCTTCGCTAGTTGAGATTTGAGTATTTAGTAGCAACCCTTAAGATGGGTGCCCTTTCGTTAGTTGAGATGTGGGTACTTAGAAGCAATCCTTTTATCCCTTAACTATGTGCCCACATAGGACTAGCTAGTGGTCTCTACCACGTAAAGGCTAAAACAATGACCCTACCTTAGGCAAGTGGGGATCCCTCATCCGGTAAGGGTACTACCAGAATTCCATGTCAAGCTCCATGGTCTATGTCGGTTAAGGCTCTTCCCCCACAGTAATGAATGAATGAACTAGGGTCTCTTAAGGGTGTACTACTTAGGATAGGTGGTGGAATGGGACATCATCTAGACATTGCACAAGTAGACATTTAAGGGAGATCTTGGTGTGTCTTAGTAATGATAATGAATGAATGAGTCTCTTTGGGCTAATTAATGAAAGCGTTGGTCTTGAGTATGCTAATGTGAAAGTGAGTCATAATGAATTGGAATGTATGTTTAAGATCTTATGTCATTAGTGAATGAAGTTGTCTAAATGTATTAAGTTGAATCAACTATTTATGTTGAGATGTGAATGGAGCTTGTCTTGTGTAGCCTTAAGGATCACTTGGGTGTGGTATGGAGAGGTAGTATGGGCTGCCTCACCATGTCTTACTTAGGTGAGTCTTTGGATGACATTTGATGAGTGTTCTAGCTTTATGAAGTGACTTGTTGGCTTATGTGCTTATATGTCTCATGTGATCAATTGGTGAAGGTCGAGGTACGCATGGTAGTGCACTTTGTGTGACCTTAAGGTGGTGCCTTAGTGTGGGTGATGGTATGGGACGTTGCCCATACATTGCACAAAGGTATTGCTTAAGGGTTAGTTAAGGTGGAAGTCAAAGGCAAGAAGGTAAAGGTAAATAAGTTATGTATGTTTACGAGGTATTGTGAAACATATGACTTTTTATTGTTAGTTGTGACTTGTAAGGTGCCTATTATGTTGATGTTCATGAGATTTTATAAAAATGGCATGAAAGCATAACTTCCAAACAAGTGTCCTTTTTAGCATGTTTTGCATATCCTTATACTTAGTACGTGTGTTGTACTAACCCCTTTCTTCTATTTTAATACAAGTGTAGGTTGTGGTAACTAGGAGGAGATTGTGCTTTGGAGTTTCTTGGATTGCTTCACTCTTCAAAGTTTTCGATATGCCCTCAAGATTCGAGGACTATGTTTAGAAGTTTCTTAGTCATTGTAATACATTTTAAAGTGTCGTGTCCCTTAGTACGCTTTAAGTTCTTGTCTAAGATTGGCTAAAGAGACTTAAATGTTCTGCTTCCGTATTGATGTTTTCAAATTTTGTTGAATCTTGAAGTCTTATGGTTTTATTGAATAAAAGTATTAAATTCTTAGTGATTTTTATGATCTATGCTAAAATGAATGATAGGGCTTGTATAAGACCTCCGAGAGGTCGAATACCCATGTAACGGCTAGGGGGTGCTTTGGGTCGTTACATATCTTATTAATGAACTAAGACATACTTAAAGGAGTATCTCATACTATTTAAGGTATACATGGATTTAGACATGCTTAAGGAAGTATCTCATAGGATCCATGTTAATAATGAACTTAGACATTCTTAAAGAAGTGTCTCATAAGGTTCAACCTAATAACAAACTAAGTTGTGCTTAAATGAGTACCTCATAGTGTTCTAAAGTTAAAGAGAGGAACTAGTTTCCAAAACAAGAAGCCTTAGTTTGAGGACCCAAAAGTAGTACTTAGCATGAATAGTATTATGGGATGCTATCCATGCAATCCACAAGTACGACTTAAGGTTATTCAATAAGGTGTTCTCTCATGATGTATATTTGATGGATTGTTGCTATAGTTGCCTTCCATGAGATGATTGACTTAGCGTGATAGTTCTCTTGTCTATATGAAGAAAGCTAAGAATAAGACCAAGTGAATGGTAAGTATGCTTATGGTGACTTTAAGGTCAAGGTTAGTATGAATGGTATTATGGGATGCCCTTCATACATTGCACAAGTGTGCTTTGAGGTTACATAGGGCTATAGTACTCATATAGAGTGAAAGCCTAAGATTGACCATGCATATAAACTATGATTAAGATGGCAAAAAATGGGTGTTTAGCTTGGATGGTATTATGGGATGCTATTCATGCATTGCACAACTATGCCTTGAGGTTACTTGAGAATAGACCTTTATGATGTGAATGACTAAAGGTTGAGTAAAGCTTATATGATGCCTATGTTGGAGACTTTACTTATTATATGATATTGTCTCTTATGCTTCTAGTTTATGTTTCATAAAGTATTTAATATGAATATGGATTATGTCTTATGTTGACTAACCCTTGTCTTATGCTCTTATGATTTTGCTAGCTAACATATTTACTACATTTTGTACTAATGCATACTTTGCCTACATTCTAATCAAATGTATGGTCTGGAGACTTGAGTGCTATTCCTGGAGATAGGTTTATAAGTAGCAAAGGAGTAGAAGGATTTTGTGAGTCATCATATCTTCAAGGAAAAAATCCACTAGTTCCTTTATGCCTTTTTTTTTTCATGTTAAGACTATTGTATGGGCTGTGTCCCAAGAGTTCTATTCTAAACTTTTATTAGATGTTTGAGACAAAGTATAAAAAGTCTTTTGCTTGTTTTTATGACAATGACTTCGATTGTATGGATAAAAGTTTTTAAATTTTCCATACTTGTCTATTATCTTATGTTATGATATGCGAAAGGCTTGTATGAGACTCCTTCTGGGTCAAGTAATCCATGTTCCATCTAGGGTGTACCCCTGTGTCGTGACAAAAAGTAGCTCGCCGAATTTCATAGAAAGATTTTCAAAAATTTGATTTGGAAAAGGGGGATAACATGGACATTCGGCGAGTGAGCGATGACATATCACCTAATAATACAGAGTCTAACAGCTAACTTTTAGAGCAAAAGGGTGATGCGAGGGGTCAGTTGGAGAACCACATAATCAATTGGCGAGCTCAACTATGCTCGACGAATATACCCTCATGCTAGATTTTTACCCTAATCCCCAACTTTCAATGCCTAGACTGCGAGAACCAAATTAAAGCCCTGTTCTATTGAATTAAAACCTAGCCCATATCATTACCAACCCCAAGGTACTCATACTTCCCCCAATTTATTAAAAATCTTCCAATCAATGTCTTTTTCCCTTAAGAACGACGTCACTCGATCTATCATTGGATAAATTAAGTTGATCATTACGACTCTAGTTACTTAGACTTCACCCGCACCCCAACAAGCTACAATCACACACCCACAACTTTAAGCAATTAAAACACAGAATTCGAACTATAAGAGGCTAAACATGTAATCTAACATGCTCGATCAACAACCCACAATTCAGAATCAACTAGGTAAACAAGATTATTCAATAGATGTAACAATTATACGAGCATGCTTAGGGTATTGCAAAAAACGAAAGCAAATTTAGGACACCAACCTTAGTAACAAATACCTAAATGATGTGGGCATAAGGGAGAAGCGAGTAAACCGATAATATCCAATTACGCGATGATACCCACAAAAATATTTGACAAGGAATATGATCTAAAATGAAAAACAGTTGCTTTTAAAATGGTTGGAAGCCTTTTGACCCTTTGTTCGTGCATCGATCAGCGATATCAACTTATGTTACCGACCAATTTGACGATACGCCGAATGGCACTTTTTGCCCGCCGAAGTTACCTGAAATCCAACCCTTTTGTTGGTCACAAAGGCGATCCAGATCGAGCTCGTGGACCCACTTGGCGGATCGCTGAATGGGGTTTGAGCTCGCCAAATTGCCTTTTCTCCTACACTTCAAATTTTCAAACTGCACATCCAACAACAGTTATTCAAATACCAAAAAAGAACTAAAACTTGGGTTGCCTCATTAGAAGCGTCTTATTTAACGTCATGGCACGACAAATACATTCTTTCAAGCTTCATTCTTTAGGTTAATATGGTATCACTCAGTAAACCCCCTTTTTTCCTTGGGATTCAATGAGCCGAGATTTTATCGATATGTGTTTCCAATTGCTTAATAGACACTGAGTGTGAACTAACTGTTTGGTTCAGAGAAGAGACGTCGTCTTTCATTTCCTTTAGCACTTTGTCCGATCCTTCAACTTTTTTGAGGATACGAGCAAGCATATCTTCTGTGTAGAAATTTTCAGGATCAGCCCTTGGCTATTTTGTCTTTTGATGCTCATGAGTAGGCACATATCGATCTTCCCATCCCACTCCTCAAATTTTTACCACGGTCACATCATTCCCTATTTTAGTGTCTCCAACCATCATCGCTATCCCAGTTCCAACCTTGATTTCTGCCCGGCCATTGACTGTTCGGATGAGCACCCCTGCTTGATTTGCCGAGAAAAGCACTTCTTCATTGTATATGGCCTCAAAGTGTGACCCATCTGGATTAACTCCGCCAATTCGACCGCATTCACATCCTTGGTACCACTTACCATGACATGTTTCATCAATAGGTCTATTTAGCTCATTATTATGGCCATGTTTTCATCTCGCTCTTGATTCTTCTCCAAATGCTCCTCTAACATGGTAAAATTCAAGGGAGACACATAATTTTCTCTCGTGTACCATGCACGATTAGTTTTGTAATCTCATAAATGAGGGTAGATTCTATGTGAAATGGTCGTTGAATGATTCCTCCTCGAATGAGCTTATCTGCAACACCTTTAAATGGGTAACGATCCAGAAGTCTCCAAATGCACAAATTAAAGCTGAAAGTCTCACAATCTGTAAATCCCTGCTAAAAATTGTAAAACTATCAAAAACCCCAAAATGAACAATAGGGGAATGTTTTAGAACTTTTCAAAACTCTATTCTTTTATTGAAAATTAACATTTATACTTTCCTAGAATTTCAGCATCGGAGGCACTCGACGAAAAGGTCAGGCTCGTCGACCTGATACGCAAAGCGCCGAGTGCTCCCTCTCTCACCTTTTTGGCTGGCTTTTCACCATCTCCTTTCTCTGACTACCAGTGATTGAGATCGGTATCACCGATACTTCTACGTGTCACCAAACTGCTATCTTGCATACTATGTTTGTCTTGTTCATGGTCATGAATGCTGGAACTTTAGACGAGCTAAAGCTCCACTTGGCGACTCACCAAATGGCTTTGGTGAGACCCAACATTTCTTTCCTTTAACTTCTTCAGCTTTTTTTCTCTCCTTTTTGCCTCATAGTGTACCTGCCTTGCTTTTTTGCCTTGATTGCTGCATATTAACATTTTAAGATCTTTTATGAGAAAAAAACAAGGATTGAGGACACTAATTTCCCGAATATCAAGCCCTAATGACTCGAAATCCCTGACCCATCAGAGAGTGAAAAATTCCACATTTTTATCCATTAATAAACATTGAATATTAATTGTTTGCAACCAATCTATATATTTTGTCGGCAACATGGTTTCCAAAACCCATCTTACCGAAACATTCATTAGGAAGCCCCAATATACCCTGTCCTAAGCCTTAGCCATATCAAGTTGAAATACTACATTTGTTGTTTTACTCCTCTTTCTGATATCCAATATGATCTCTTCCAAAAGAACGACATTCTCGGTAAAACTTCTACCCCTAATAAATCCAGATTAATTAGAAGAGATAAGCTTAGGAAGTTGTCATTCTAGGCTATCATAAATAATCCTAGAGATGACTTTATTTATGAAATTATTAAGACTAATTATTCTTAAATTAAAAAAGAAGATCACCTTTTATTTTTAGGTATTAAGACCCGAGTCGTGTGAGTAACAATTTAGGTAAAGTCATACTAGAAAAGAAAGCAAATCACCACCTCATAATGTCTTTACCAACAATATTCCAGCAAACCTGATAAAATTCCCCTGTAAAGCTATCTAGACCACTAGAACTTTCAACCTTCAAATCAAACACCACCTTTCTAACTTCTTAAAAAGTAGGGCGCTTATTCAGCATGGAATTGTCTACCTTTTAAACAAGAGATGGGATAAGATTAATCAGAGAAGTTCCATCTTACTCAGCACCACCTGAAAATTGATTTTTGTATAAATACACAACTTACAAAGCACCTCATTACCCTTAACAAAAGAACCATAAGTTTTTTGAATCCAAGAAATTTCCAATTTTATTCTCGTCCCCTTCACAAGACTGTGCAATAATTTGGTGTTTTTGTCTCCTTCCGTGAACCATTGCATACCATCTTTCTTTCTCCAAAACTTAAAAAAAAAATCAATACTTGTATTATTCAACATGAGCTCTATTAATGATAGATCAATTCACAGTAATAGGGAATTTCTCACATAGTTCTTTGATTCACACCATATCTTCTCTATTAATAATTTGCTTAAAACATCCCCAAAGCATTCCCTACTCCATCTTAATAATGCTTGATTTGTTCTTGCAAATTCATTTTAAACCTTATAAAAACATCATTACTCTCTACAACCCAATTTTGTAACACCATCTACTTGAGATTCTTTGTTTCGGTAAAGAAGATAAGAAACTTATATGGTTTATGAAATTGGAAATTCGAACACCACATGACAGTAACATAAATGCATGATCTAACCCAGATATGTCAATATTTTCTAGTTAAACATGTCCCATTACCCCAAGAAAAATTTGATTGACCATAATGCTATCCAATCTTTGAAAGAGATACCACTCATCAGCCATGCCATACCACTAGTTCAATGGACACCCCTTTAAATAAATGTCACCAACTCACTACAATGAATGTAACAAACAAAGTTCTCCACCTTATTGGGTACATAGGTAGTCCCCCTATCTTTTCTTCAACATCCATTATGATATTGAAATAACCACCCACAAGCTAGTAGAGAGATATACTGTGAGAGATAGAGTAGATATCCTCTCATGAAACAAGTCTTTCCTGTTGTTAACAGTTTGCATAAATCAAAGTACAATTCACTTGGTCCCTCTTAGTAAACACAAATTTAACATTTAGTTGTTCTTCTTCTTCAGATATCACCTGCACCATAATATCTTCCCTAGTAAACCCATATCTTCCCATTTACATTGTGATTTGCAGAAGCCATCCTTAGTCTTCTTTTAAGTTGTTTAATATACCTAGACTGTATAAATGGTTTCATAATTGCCACATAGTCCAATTTGTGATCCTTATGTAACATTTGTACTCTATAGAAGGAGTGATTACATATGGCTGACCTAATGTTCCATATTAGGGCTTTAAACAACATTTTAATATTGTTCTTCAACTCCTCACAAGATTTGACCTCATAGGTTTATCTCCTTGGGCTTTCCCTTTTTTCTTCTTCGATTTTCCTCGAGGGGATATCCCAGCCTCATGTGCTACTTGTGTTATGTTTTTCATCATATCCACTTCATTCCTATCTTCATCTGTATCTTAAAATTTTCAATTACATTATGTTCATTCCTTTCCTCTACTGATTCCTCTTTTATATGCGGTTGATGAGAGACTAACTCATGGAAATTCTTATTTCAAGAGTGTTGTTTTGGTGTCACTGCTTATGTTTCATAGACTAAATTTGTTCTTATAATACACTTATTACCTTGTTATTCTATAGCAACAATTATCAAATTGGTTTTATTACTCTAAGGAGACCGGGTTAGTGCAAGAAATCCCTTTAATTGTGACCTTGTAATACATCGATCAAGGCAAGTTGGTTATCTTATTTTGGGCTCTTTTGCACCACTACGTTAGCCATTTGGTTTGAAATTTCTTCCCCTAATTCTTGACTCTCTTCTGCATTCTTTATTTGCAGGGGTGAGTGAAACTCTACCACCTCCTCAAGTTGATCACTAGTAAGTTGTATCTCTACACTACCATGTAAGTTGTGATTCTCTTCCTTTGTTGTCCCTCTCATTATTTACTACATGCATATTGGACTCATAATCATGTGATTGATTTTTTCCATTATAGAATTAATTGGTGATCCATTCGTTAGTGTTCACCCGGTCTTCCTGATGGCCAGTAATGTATCCACCATTTTTTTCTTTCTCCCTTAATGCATTAATATTAATAGAGGTAATCACATTTTCCCTGTCTATGTCCATTTGAGATGTGTCAACAATACCACTATTATTTTTTATGAACGTCTTATTAGTAGTATTCCACTGCGTGTCATTCTTCTGTGATATCTTTGTCGTTGCATAGGAACCTCAATGCCTTTTTCCTATGTCACTTCCTCGTGTGTTTTCTTTCTCAACTCTGGCTGTAGTATCATGCAATCATCCTCATAATATCCCTTTAATTACACCTCTTGTAGTATTTAAGAAGCATATCATACACCACTATTATTTTTTCCACCCTTGATATGTTCTTAACCGTATCCTCCACTTTTTGTTCCATTAACTTGGGTAAATCACTTCGTAAATTAACTTGAACTTTTAACTGTGGCAAAACTAGATCTAGTCTTGTTGATCATTGCCATGTAGGCTTTCCTATAGTTGAATCTAATGAAAATAGGGATTCCTTTCCCAAAAAAAAAGGTAGGACAAAGATCTGGGAATGATATCCATGCCATCACCTGTGTGGTCTCCTCATCAATTCTAAATTTCTCATCATATATTAGTGGTATCATAAGATAAGAAAAGCCTTCGCCATCAGTGATGTAGTATGATAGTTTTTCCATCATATTCACAAATTCCTCAAAAAGCTCCAGCCATATCAAAATATGTTTGTTTCTTAGTAAACCAATTTGAATATATCCTTTAATATTGAATTTCTTAGGTAGTGTTCTCCTCAATTCTTCTTTTTTTTTCCATCTATAACAGAACATACCTATCAAAACATATAGCAAAATTTGTAATTTAGACATACATTTTACTTCATCCTCCGTTCATATCACCCAGTGAATACCATTAGTAAACAATTGTTTTTAAATGAAATTGGTGGAACAAAAGGGCCTTTTATATTTGAATGTGCATTTAGGGTATTTGGTTTCAGCAACAAAGCATATCTACCCTCTTTAAATTTTTCAAACTCATCAATAGGATAAATAGGATCATTAGGCAAACCATTAGGGGTATTCAAAGTCTGATTATTAGTACTATTCGGAAAAACTTTTGGAGTGTTGGGATGTTGAAGAGTTGGGAAACAAATTTGGGATGACAGTGGCGATACTGGACAAGAACTAGGTGGCTGGCCAACACCTGTGATGGCCATTTAAATTGATAAATAGGGAAATTCTAGGGTCTTAGGCATGATAGAGAATAACGTATTTTTTTAAGTTATTGAATGCTGGAGAGGATCATAACTCTTATCAGTTATATAATCTTAGCCACTAAGCAAGATAGAAACACTTGATCCACTACTAAAGACTCACTCATGAGGATTAACACATCCAACAGTGCTCCCACAGGTTACGAACTCATACCAATATAAGAAGCATTAAACACAAACACACAAGAATAGGTAGAGCCTGGGTCAAACAAAGTTGAGGTGGGGTTATGGCATAAAATAATTTTACATGTGATCACATAGTCGATCCTCTACATCTGCTCTCGAAAGACTGCTTAGAAATGGCCATATCAACCTTTATCATAACCAGTAGTCCTACCATGTTACCTTTCTCCCTGGGGACCACCTTGAATACCATGTTGTCTAATGCAACGGTACTAAACCTAACCTCGACTCTTAGCTGGAGGTAACGACTTGGAAAATGATAGGTTAAGCTAGAGCCTAATGTGTGCGTGTTTGAGTTTGGAAAGGAGTTTGATGTGCTGTAATGTTGTCCCGAGCTTTGGTTTAAAAGTCAACGTCAAGACACGTGTTAGACTTTGTAGTTTAAAGACCTTTTTGATGTTGGTTAAGGAATACTAGGGCAGGTGCCAGCCAAGGGAGCAAGAACTAAGCCAAAGGCCAAGGCTAACCAACCATGGCCAAGCACTGCCTCATGACCACGGACCACTTCATGGTCAGTGGCCTAGACCACGGTGGTAGAAGTGGTCGTGCAGGTCACTTAGTTGAATGGCAAGTAAGGCAGCTTGGGAAAGTTACTGCCCAAGTTACATGGGCACTTGACGGCCGGTGGTCTTGAGCACGGCTCGTAGAAGTGGCGTGAAGGTTTCTTGGCCTGGTGGAGGACTGGCCACAAAATGGAGCTACTGCCTAGAGGACCACGAGCTGTGGACCTCCTTCATGGACCGTCAATGTTCCCTTGGTCTCTGATGGGACTGCCAAAATTAAAGGTTTTTAAGTAATTTTGTTTTAATGTTAATTTATGTGGGATTGATTTTAAATGGTTTATATCATAAATATAAATAGTTTTAACCCTTAAGACACTTCATTTACTCCTTATTTCTCCAAGACCTAAAATCAACCCCCCCTCCCCCAAAGTTGTTCTCTCTATTTTTCTCTCTAAAACTCAAGGAAGAAGAAGAAGTGGGAGCTAGGGTTTTGATTCAAAGCTTTCTTCATCAAATTTCTTGTTGAAATCTTAGTAAAAGGTATGGTGATCCTTCATCTAGGGTTAGTCTTCACCCTAGAATTAATTTCAAACAAGTTTTCAAAGCTTTTCAAATTCATGAAAACCAAGGGTTTTACTCAATCTCATGGGTTCTTCTTCCAAATGTTTCAAATGGTTTCTAATGTCATTTATTGATTGTATTTGTATTTAATTTATTATTTGTGGTGAAGATACTCCATGAACCCATGATTACTCTAAATTCCTAAATTGTTCTTTTATGAAGTGGGTTTGATGATTATGAAGCTTATGATTGAAATATGCCTTAATTGCTTTGGGTTATTGGATTGTATCATTATATATGTCTTAATTATGGTAAATGGTTGGTGTATTGAGGATTTGTAATCATGGCCTGAAAGGGGAAAGTTGTGACCTAATTATAAGTTAAAGTAGAATTGTTTATGAATTGTTGATCCACTTGAAAGGTGGAGGTGTTTACTTACCTTGGATATTGATCCACTTGAATGGTCGAGGTGTTTACTTATTATGTACATTGTGATTATGGCTTTGAAGGCATAGTATGATAAGTTGAGGTGTTATCACGATATTGTATGTATGAATAAGAGTTCAATGAAGCTATTGTGGTCATGTTTTAAATTTAAATGTGTTATTATTGAAAGCCTATTTTCTCAATATGACACTTATTAATGCTGATGATAGAATATGAAGGGTTCTTCAATATATGGTATATCTCGAATTGGTAGAGCTTGTGCATCCTCTTCTTGTAGAAATGAGTGTATTGTTGATTGTTGAATCCTTGTATCGGTAGACTAGTAGCACCCTTCCACACATGTCAATAATGAACCTTGGGAATAGTATGCCTAGGGTACCCTTCCACTAATGAAGGTTAATGATGAGCCTTAACCGGTAGTCCTATGGCACTCTTTCAAGAGGAGTTAATGAGCTTTCCTAAATGTACCTTGAATCAGTAGGCTTAAGGCACCATTTCATGTGTTAATTAATTGGAGTCAGTAGGCCAATGGCACCTATCATATGTGATAATGTCAAAGTAATGAACTATTCTATGGGAATGTAGGCTAAACACCGAGTGGATTTTGTTAGATGGAATATCCCCCAAAGTTAGGCATGAGTTTCAGTGATCGTCTACCTTATCCAATAAAGTATGTGCCCCCATAGGTCTAGCTAGTGGATCCAGCTAAGCTATATGAACTAGTCTTCCTTAGGCAAGTATACCACGTCTTTACGGTGTGAGGACTTATGACACTGGATTCCATGACAAGCTCTCATGGTCTATGTCGGTTAACGCTTACTTCCCATCATGTGAGATTTCATTGTGGTTCCTTGATAGGTTCTACAAAGTTTATGTAGTAGTATGCGATGTTACCTATACATTACACGAGTAGGCTTGGAAAGGGTCATAGTGAGTTTCTCTAAATCCTAATGGCTATGACATGAATGTGTCCTAAATGAATTTATTAAAGAATGTGGGCTCTTAAATGATTAATATGATATGTATGCTATACTTGGGTTATATTGTGAGTTATTTTCCCTTGTCATGCCTTATGATATGATATGTCTCTTTTGTATGGATATTGTGCAAAGGTTAAAATGATGGAATGGTAAGTTCACTCTTGGTGGCCTTAATGTGGTGCCTTGGTGTGGATGGTGATATGGGATTCCATCCATGCATTGCACAAGGTATAGCATAAGGGTCATTTAAAAGTGAAGGACTGAGGTGAAGGTAAAGGTTTCCATGTTGATATTGTCAAGGTGTGATATTATGACTTGTATGATATTATTACTTGTCTTGTATGTCTTTTGTGCTATTGGACATGATATTTCTAAAAAGTGGCATAGTGCATGGTTTAACCAAAAATGTTCATTTTAAAGCATGTTTTTGGATGGTCATTATACTTAGTACATTTTTGTTTGCTAACCCATATTTCTACCTTTTTAACTACAAGTGTAGGTTCCCGCAACTGATTGCTTCCATCTAGATTGAAGAGCTTGAATTGAGTCTTCTCCAAGACTAAGAGTGGTATGTCCTCATTGACCTAGGACAACTGTTGTTTTGAAGTTTCCTTTTTTATTCATGTAATAGACAATTCAAGTGTTTTTTATTGTTATGGGTCGTGTCCCTACTTTACTTTTCAAGTACATTGTTAAGATGGCCATGTGAGACTTATTCTTCCACTGTATCTTTGAAATATGTTTAAATGACTACTTTTCGAGTACGCCATGTTACGACTAGTGGGTGCTCTCGGGTCGTGACAAATATGGTATCAGAGCATCAAATTTTGTAAATTGTTTTAGGATCAAAGTCTCACAAGCCACGTCTAGTAGGGTTTTGTTCATCGGTGTGAGTCGCGACACATATATGAGCAAGAGGCTATAAGACGTTAGAAAGTTACACTTCTTTCATATTCTTAAAGTCCTGCCTTAGAGTTTAGCTTTATAGATGTCCTTTTCCTAACCATTGTCTTGTGTTTATAGAATATGAATACAAGGGCTAACCCAAGAAGGATGGACGAGGAGATTGTGAACGAGGGAGTTCCTCCCCAAGGTCTTCAAGGTGACCAAGTTCCTCAAGGCAATCAAGGAAATCAAGTTCCGGTGGTTCCCCCAGACATGGCCAATGAAGAGATTAGGGCGGGTTTTCTAACTCTAGCTCAAGACATGACGGTTCAAACTAATCGAGATATCCCTTGACATGGCCAATGAAGAGATTAGGGAGGCTTTTCTAACTCTAGCTCAAGACATGACGGTTCAAGCTAATCGAGATGTTGGGCCTAGAGTGAATGCTAATGAGAGTACCATGGCCTCAAGGTTGAGAGACTTTGTGAGAATGAGTCCTCTAACTTTTCTTGACTCTAAAGTGGGAGAGGATCCCCAAGAGTTTCTAGATGAAGTTTATAAGATAGTCCATTCTATGGGGGTAACCTCTAGGGAGAAAGCGGAGTTGGCTTCCTTCCAACTCAAGGATGTTTCCCAAGTGAGGTTCACACAATGGAAAATCCAATAGGCCTTTAGAAGCGGGTCCTATAGAATGGGAGGAGTTTAAGGGAACTTTCCTTGGTAAGTACTTTCCCCGTGAGAAGAGGGAGTGTAAGGTTGAGGAGTTTATAAACCTTAGGCAAGGTGGCATGAATGTGGAGGGATATTCATTGAAGTTTACCCTATTGTCTAAGCATGATCCATCATTGGTGTTCAACCATAGAAATCAGATGAGTAGGTTTGTGACCGGTGTATCCGACCTTGTCAAGGACGAGTTCTATATGGCAATGCTTCATAATGACATGAACATTTCTAGGCTCATGGTCTATGCTCAATCCATTGAGGAGTCCAAACTTTAGAGGGTGCATAAGGATTTGATGAGAGGTAGATACGATGAGCAAGGTCAACCTAGGTTCAAGAAAAGGGCTCCAAACCAAGAATTTTCAAGTGCTCCTAAGTTTAACCAAGAGAAAGGTGGTGGATCTCAATATACTAAATCTACTTGCACCACTTGTGGCAAGAGGCACTCTGGGAAGTGCCTAGCCGGTACTAATGGGTGCTATCGTTGTGGGAAAAATGATCACAAGGTGAAAGATTGTCCTACTCTTATGGCTAGAGAAAGGGAGGCCAAGCAAGCTTTTCTTAGTGGCCCGGATCTTGATGCTCAAAAGAGGAACCGTTTTTGTGCTCTTCAAGCTAACAAGGACAAATAAGCTAATCCGGATGAAATCACTGGTAAGTGATAGTTCCTTGTGGTCATGAATGTCTAGATGAGGTTCCTATGTTGTTTTTTATGTTAGCCTTAGTTGGGTGTTCTCCTAAGTGGGGGATGGTTTGTTAAATACTAGGTTGTGGTGAGTTTTGATATCTTTATCTCTTTCCTCATATTCCTATTCAAGCTTGAGACCAAGAGTTCCTTGTAGCTTGTTTCATGTTTCAGAGTCTTTTATGAAAATGAGTTTCCATGGTCACCTTACGTTATGCATATTTTGATGAAATTTATGTGCATATTAGAAAATGAGCTTTCATGATTTTATTCCTCATGTTGATATGTATCTATGATGGGTTGCCTAAATGCTTCATGAGTTGACTTGTTGTACATGCTTAAATGTGTTCTTGAAAATAGTTGTATTAAGTGCCTTATATTGTGGTAATGAGCATGATATGATGCGGAGAAGGAAGTTCCTCCAATGAAATGATAAATGCTAATGTTTCGTGCATAGTGAGTTTATAGATGTAGTCCCTACTTTTTTGTATTGCATTGAGCTTATTGATATGGATTTGATGTTTCCTCCTATGGTATATGCATTATATTGATATGTCTTGATTGTTCGACTGCTAGTCTTGAGTTGTTACCCCTTTATGTATTTAAAGTGTCATTCGAGGACGAATGTTCCTAAGTGGGTGATAATTTAACGACTCGGAAAATTATAGGTTAAGCTAGAGCCTAATGTGTGTGTGTTTGAGTTTGAGTTTGGAAAGGGGTTTGATGTGGTGTAATGTTGTCTCGAGCTTTGGTTTAGGAGTCAAAGTCAAGGCACCTGTTAGACTCTGTTGTTAAAAGTCCCCTTTTGATGTTGGTTAAGGGTTGTAAGGGCAGGTACCAAGCCAAGGGAACAATACGTATACCAAAGGCCAAGGCTGCCCAACCATGTCCACGCACTGCCTCATGACCGCAGACCACTTCACGGTCAATGGCCTTGACCACGATCCGTATAAGTGGCCGTGAAGGTCACTTGGTTGCATGGCAAGCAAGATAGCTTGGGCAAGCTATTGCCCAAGTTCCACGGACCACTTCACGGCTGGTGGTCTTAAGCACGGTCAGTAGAAGTGGCGGTGAAGGTTACTTGGCCTGGTGGAGGCTTGGCCACAAAATGGAGCTACTGCCTAGAGGAGCACCGGCTGTGGTCCTCCTTCACGGACAATCAAAGTTCCCTTGGTCCCTTACAGAGTCAAAATTAAGGGTTTTAAAGTAATTTTGTTTTAATGTTAATTTATGTGGGGTTGATTTTAAATGATTTATATCATAAATATAAATAGTTTTAACTCTTAAAACACTTCATTTACTCCTTATTTCTCCAAGACCTAAAATCAAACCCCCCCCCCTCCCCAAAGTTTTTCTCTCTATATTACTCTCTAAAACTCAAGGAAGAAGAAGAAGTGAGAGCTAGGGTTTGGATTCAAATATTTCTGTCACGACCCAAGCCTAGGGCCTAGACGTGACCGGCGAATGGGGAACCCGAAGGAACCCCAAACAAGCCTCATAGCGTATCATTACACATCCTTGGTCGCGGAAGCAATTAAAATGACCATAAGCAATAAGCATAATCAAAGGGGGAAATCGGGACTAAGGGAGCAAGAGAAAAAAAGAAGAAATGGTACATAAATACCATAGATGAGTCAAGCTCAAGCATAATACACAACTTGTCCAACACCACCTCTAAACATGAGTACTTAGCGGGGGCCAAGACAAACTACCGGGCTCACCCTCATAGTCAAAACATAACTAAAAAGAAAAGTCTTATACATAGCAAAAGATCATGAGCAACGTCCCCGGAATGGAGGACTCACCAATAACCTTGATAGGAAATCGTATTAGCCACGCGGAGGAGGATGGTCAAGCGGTGCTCCGGTCCCTACATGGTGACATCATGTAGGCATAGAGTATGCGTTAGTACGTTTGAATGTACTAAGTATGTGGGATGCAATGCAATGCTACAATAGATGGACATCATAGGAAAAATGCATAATCATACCCGATAGATAGCACATAAATGAAATGATGTATATAATGACGCTTACATAAAAATCATATTTAGTGGGACGTAGTACATGTGTGGTGAGTGACCATCAATATAGTATTTCCAAGGCCTACCACCCCCTTGGAGAGGCGAAAGAGGTACAAACCCCTCAATGTGGTTACCCGGGCCTACCACCCCCCGAGCTAGGGACCAAGGTACCAACCCCTCGATATGGTTATACGGGCCTACTACCCCCCGTACTAGGCAACCAAGGTACAAACCCCTCGATACGGTTATACGGGCCTACTACCCCCCGTACTAGGCAACCAAGGTACCAACCCCTTGATACGGTTACCCGGGCCTACAACCCCCCGAGCTAGGCTTGGTCGACTCACACACTATATAGAGAAAATCATATACATGTATCCATTTCATCATCATTTCAATACTTATATAATCATCCGACTCATAGGACGTACATTGGACCTTCCATTTCATAAGAATTCTATAAATGGCATTTTATCAAACATATGGTGGGCTACTTGTTCATGTAAATAAAATCATGTGTTTCAAGAGTACTAAGTCCAACCAATTTCAAAATCCATATAAAACAGCCCACCAACAACATACATATATATATACATATATAACAACCTTCATAATTTGATCATGGGGGCATGAAAACCATAAACATCATATAATCATTCCATTTCATGATAATATACAAAAATAGACCATAATAGGATGTGTAGTAATAATTCCATAATTCAAGAGTTCATAAATGATCATAAGGACCCATAAACTTGAAGTAAAATAGAGGATAAATGGTTAGACTTGTGGAAAGGAAGGTTTCCACAATCAACCCACATACCTCAACTTTGGAGAATTCTTGATGAAGATTGGAATGGAGAATTGCTTGAGATTGAATCTTGAATCCGGAATTAAAGCTTGGGATCCTTGAATTTGGTTGATGATCTTGGTGGAATTTTGGAGAGGGTTTAGAGAGAGTTTTTGGATGTTTGAGAAATGTTTTAGAGACTTGGAATGAACTAATGATATATAGGGAATATCATATGCCCTTTTGGAAAAAAAATTGTCCAACACTTAGAAAAATTAATGGGGCGGGTGAACAGTGTTTCGGCTTACTGGAAATGGCACTTTTCTGCCGGCGAGGTTTTACGAAAATGGTTATAACTCCTTCATCCTAACTCGGAATGAGGCGAAACAAATTGCGTTGGAAAGCTAACTCACAAAGCTTTAATTTTGATAGTTTGAGCTCCTTCCAGTTCCTTGTGTGCTGAGAGATATGCCCCTTTAAAGTTGACCCTCAAAATCGCATTTTTTGCGATTTTCGAATTTTGATACGGTTGTTCTAAAATTCGGGTTAGACTCATTTCCCACTCAATTTGACCCCCTAAACAAGAATATGAAGTCGGATTTCCGAAATCATGCACGGATTTTGAGATATATGGAAATTACAATTATAGGTGTTTCCGAAGCACATTTTCGGGCATTTTTGGGGTCGTTTCAATATCTCCCCCTTGGGAACATTCGTCCCCGAATGTTAAAGAAACATACATGAGAGACACAAACATGGAAATTTCAGCCCACATAAGGATGCAACAATGCACTTACACCTTATTTCAAAAACCTCAACATAATTGTAAAACCACAATGAACCAATTGTCAACTTAAACATGAATGTATGCAATGACATTATCATGTTTAGTGATGTTCAAGGAGAAACTACCTTCTCCTAGTCATAACACACCAACATCAACATTTCTCATGTTCATAGGAGGAACTACCTTCTCCTAGTCATTACATAGTCCATACAGCATTAAGCACATATGCAAGTTTCCATGTTCAATAGCACTCTTTCAAGGAGGAACTTCTCAACTCCTTACTAAGACATGCTCATACCTTATTTTCATGAAGTACAATAGATCACTTATAACCAATGCACTACAACATGAGGGAAACAACTCATCTTTCTTCAAAAACACAAGTTTTTATGGAAATGCGCAAACCTCATTAATTCACATAAACATGGGAGGAACTACCTCCTCTACTCTTTAGGAAAGTTTCCACCACATAAGGAGCTAACATTCCATTTCATAAGAACACATTCAAGCATGTTCATTTAATTCACATCATCAAGTCAAGTATGCCATATTACACACAATGCACAACTTAGGAGAAAAAAAATCTCCATTTAAAACACACATCATACAACATGAGAGAATAGGACTACTTCTACGAACTCAATATGCATGCAACTTAGACATATTCCGTTTCATTGGAGGAATTTCCTCCTTCAACTCAAATCATGCTTATCATATGATCTTCGGCCAATTATGCAATTACTTCTTAAAAGCACATTTAAACCATTCACCTCATGAATCACATAGGTTACTTACTCTAATTGCCTATCAACATGAGGGGCATGAAACATGAAAACTCATTTTTATCTCAAAACATGAATTCTCAAAAACATACCTTTCATAAGGAAATCATCAGAATATAAAAATCACATATGACTTCTAAAACATAACATAGGCCCATCTAGGAACTCTTGGTCTCAAGCTAGAATAGGAATGGAAGAAAGAGATGAGGATGTTGGGATTTCAACAAATCATGCTTTTTAAGCACACCATCCCCTCCTTAGGAGGAAGCCCTCACTACAACCCTCAAGAAAACTTTTTCCAAGCACTCCTAAAGACATAACCAAACTCACATTTTGCCATTTTTGCAAAAGTCTATGGTCCTCAACATCTAGCCATACCACCCTTATATGACACAATCAAACACCAAATCCATAATAGGAAGAAATTGTACCCAAATGTCATCCTACTCAACAAGGTGATAACTAGTACACACTCAAGGGCCCCATATTCTTCTAACCATCCGAGCCCTATCATCAATAAAAACACACCAAGTATGCAACCCATCCATACTAAGAGTCACATCAAGGCTTAACATGCCAAGTTTCACTAAGTCAACAAGAGTATTCCTAGGGGAACAAGGTAAGAGATATTCTTCACAAACTCCTTTTTTTTTCTAACTTTAAACCACTAACCGGGGTAAAATCCGAAAAAGGTTCTATTAACTCATCCGGAGAACTCTAAGCCTCATAGCCTCATAAGGCATCATACAAGATAAGGTAGTACCGGAAATCAACATAACACTTACTCTCATATGAAATTACCACATACCGGTACCTTCATCCCAAAAATTCTTCCAAGTCAACCCTAGTAGCATCCTTTTCTAAGGCCGTCACTAGGATATCACTCAAGATCTCATATGAATCTACCAATTCGGGTCTAGATTTCTCCAATTCACTAAACCACATAAGGTGAGAATTCAAGCAAACCTATCTCATAAACATCAAGGACACTCAATAACCTTACCATCTAAGCATATTATCCCGCATTGGGGTAAGCCTAAACTATCTCATTACACAACATGATTCTCAAACCAATGAGGATCTCACTCCTACCCTCTTTTAAAGGAGCTTAATCACTCAACATCTCTAGGTACCACTTAAGAATCACTATTCGTCAAAATCCAACACATCATAAAACTCATAAGGACTAAGTTGAGTTATACTAATCACTCACATATGGCCATAACTAAACCCATGAATATTAAGGACGACACAAAAAAAAAAAAAAATCACGATATTCTCTTTATCAAGTCACGAAAGACAAGTATTACTAAGATTACTCCTACAAGGTTCATCACCTTAGATAACTCCTTTATAAACTCTAGAGGATCTTCCTCTATCTTTGGCCCATGGAATTTCCGCAATTCAATAAAACATAAAACACATACCGGAACCCTTAAGATCCACTACCACTCACTCTTTGAGACTTACGGGTAGACATCCTTTCTTGGTTAAACCTTAGAGGAACTTAGAGGAATTTTGACCAAGAAACCTTTCTCTTTTTCACTAAAGTTGGATTAAGACAACTCTAGACCATGTCAACCCTTATCACCACTTTTGGTGGGGTCTACCAACCAACTATGCCTAGGTATTATCTAAGCACCCTACTTAAGTGACCATACTTAAGATCAATCTTAAAATACAACAACTAACCCTTTGAAGTTGGTCAACACTTATACTTCTTATTCTTCACCTTAACTAGATGGTACATGCAACCCTCAAAGTCAACTTCAAAACACAACATAATCCCGACCTAGGGCATATAATTTCTTTTCCCATCCCCACTCTCGGATAGGCTCCTTTGGGAATCAACAATTTGACCATATGGGTTCTACCATCAACTAAACATAACCTCACAATTACCTTGCTAGGTAGGCACACTATCTCCCCCTTTGGAGTAAGCCTACACAAGTTCTTCTAACCAACACAAAGACAATTATGAAGCATTAATCACACAAAATACAACTTCATAATCTATTCCATCAAAGCTCACAAGTCACATAGCCATAATTGGCATTACAACCACTCGCTCCTTCTAGCAAGAACCCTTCAACTGGTCCAACTTTAAACACCATAAGACAAGGAATAAGAGAGAGAGCTTATAGATCTATGGCACGACTTAGAGAATGAAGAAGTGAAACATTTCCTAAAACGTCTCATAGCCTCCTACTCATAGTTGTGGTGCACAACACAACCATGAATCGGACTCTAATCAACGCGGTGTGTTGGACTCCGAGGATCTATCAACCTAGTGCTCTGATACCAAGTTTGTCACGACCCAAGCCTAGGGCCTAGACGTGACCGGCGAATGGGGAACCCGAAGGAACCCCAAACAAGCCTCATAGCGTATCATTACACATCCTTGGTCGCGGAAGCAATTAAAATGACCATAAGCAATAAGCATAATCAAAGGGGGAAATCGGGACTAAGGGAGCAAGAGAAAAAAAGAAGAAATGGTACATAAATACCATAGATGAGTCAAGCTCAAGCATAATACACAACTTGTCCAACACCACCTCTAAACATGAGTACTTAGCGGGGGCCAAGACAAACTACCGGGCTCACCCTCATAGTCAAAACATAACTAAAAATAAAAGTCTTATACATAGCAAAAGATCATGAGCAACGTCCCCGGAATGGAGGACTCACCAATAACCTTGATAGGAAATCGTATTAGCCACGCGGAGGAGGATGGTCAAGCGGTGCTCCGGTCCCTACATGGTGACATCATGTAGGCATAGAGTATGCGTTAGTACGTTTGAATGTACTAAGTATGTGGGATGCAATGCAATGCTACAATAGATGGACATCATAGGAAAAATGCATAATCATACCCGATAGATAGCACATAAATGAAATGATGTATATAATGACGCTTACATAAAAATCATATTTAGTGGGACGTAGTACATGTGTGGTGAGTGACCATCAATATAGTATTTCCAAGGCCTACCACCCCCTTGGAGAGGCGAAAGAGGTACAAACCCCTCAATGTGGTTACCCGGGCCTACCACCCCCCGAGCTAGGGACCAAGGTACCAACCCCTCGATATGGTTATACGGGCCTACTACCCCCCGTACTAGGCAACCAAGGTACAAACCCCTCGATACGGTTATACGGGCCTACTACCCCCCGTACTAGGCAACCAAGGTACCAACCCCTTGATACGGTTACCCGGGCCTACAACCCCCCGAGCTAGGCTTGGTCGACTCACACACTATATAGAGAAAATCATATACATGTATCCATTTCATCATCATTTCAATACTTATATAATCATCCGACTCATAGGACGTACATTGGACCTTCCATTTCATAAGAATTCTATAAATGGCATTTTATCAAACATATGGTGGGCTACTTGTTCATGTAAATAAAATCATGTGTTTCAAGAGTACTAAGTCCAACCAATTTCAAAATCCATATAAAACAGCCCACCAACAACATACATATATATATACATATATAACAACCTTCATAATTTGATCATGGGGGCATGAAAACCATAAACATCATATAATCATTCCATTTCATGATAATATACAAAAATAGACCATAATAGGATGTGTAGTAATAATTCCATAATTCAAGAGTTCATAAATGATCATAAGGACCCATAAACTTGAAGTAAAATAGAGGATAAATGGTTGGACTTGTGGAAAGGAAGGTTTCCACAATCAACCCACATACCTCAACTTTGGAGAATTCTTGATGAAGATTGGAATGGAGAATTGCTTGAGATTGAATCTTGAATCCGGAATTAAAGCTTGGGATCCTTGAATTTGGTTGATGATCTTGGTGGAATTTTGGAGAGGGTTTAGAGAGAGTTTTTGGATGTTTGAGAAATGTTTTAGAGACTTGGAATGAACTAATGATATATAGGGAATATCATATGCCCTTTTGGAAAAAAAATTGTCCAACACTTAGAAAAATAATGGGGCGGGTGAACAGTGTTTCGGCTTACTGGAAATGGCACTTTTCTGCCGGCGAGGTTTTACGAAAATGGTTATAACTCCTTCATCCTAACTCGGAATGAGGCGAAACAAATTGCGTTGGAAAGCTAACTCACAAAGCTTTAATTTTGATAGTTTGAGCTCCTTCCAGTTCCTTGTGTGCTGAGAGATATGCCCCTTTAAAGTTGACCCTCAAAATCGCATTTTTTGCGATTTTCGAATTTTGATACGGTTGTTCTAAAATTCGGGTTAGACTCATTTCCCACTCAATTTGACCCCCTAAACAAGAATATGAAGTCGGATTTCCGAAATCATGCACGGATTTTGAGATATATGGAAATTACAATTATAGGTGTTTCCGAAGCACATTTTCGGGCATTTTTGGGGTCGTTTCAATATCTCCCCCTTGGGAACATTCGTCCCCGAATGTTAAAGAAACATACATGAGAGACACAAACATGGAAATTTCAGCCCACATAAGGATGCAACAATGCACTTACACCTTATTTCAAAAACCTCAACATAATTGTAAAACCACAATGAACCAATTGTCAACTTAAACATGAATGTATGCAATGACATTATCATGTTTAGTGATGTTCAAGGAGAAACTACCTTCTCCTAGTCATAACACACCAACATCAACATTTCTCATGTTCATAGGAGGAACTACCTTCTCCTAGTCATTACATAGTCCATACAGCATTAAGCACATATGCAAGTTTCCATGTTCAATAGCACTCTTTCAAGGAGGAACTTCTCAACTCCTTACTAAGACATGCTCATACCTTATTTTCATGAAGTACAATAGATCACTTATAACCAATGCACTACAACATGAGGGAAACAACTCATCTTTCTTCAAAAACACAAGTTTTTATGGAAATGCGCAAACCTCATTAATTCACATAAACATGGGAGGAACTACCTGCTCTACTCTTTAGGAAAGTTTCCACCACATAAGGAGCTAACATTCCATTTCATAAGAACACATTCAAGCATGTTCATTTAATTCACATCATCAAGTCAAGTATGCCATATTACACACAATGCACAACTTAGGAGAAAAAAAATCTCCATTTAAAACACACATCATACAACATGAGAGAATAGGACTACTTCTACGAACTCAATATGCATGCAACTTAGACATATTCCGTTTCATTGGAGGAATTTCCTCCTTCAACTCAAATCATGCTTATCATATGATCTTCGGCCAATTATGCAATTACTTCTTAAAAGCACATTTAAACCATTCACCTCATGAATCACATAGGTTACTTACTCTAATTGCCTATCAACATGAGGGGCATGAAACATGAAAACTCATTTTTATCTCAAAACATGAATTCTCAAAAACATACCTTTCATAAGGAAATCATCAGAATATAAAAATCACATATGACTTCTAAAACATAACATAGGCCCATCTAGGAACTCTTGGTCTCAAGCTAGAATAGGAATGGAAGAAAGAGATGAGGATGTTGGGATTTCAACAAATCATGCTTTTTAAGCACACCATCCCCTCCTTAGGAGGAAGCCCTCACTACAACCCTCAAGAAAACTTTTTCCAAGCACTCCTAAAGACATAACCAAACTCACATTTTGCCATTTTTGCAAAAGTCTATGGTCCTCAACATCTAGCCATACCACCCTTATATGACACAATCAAACACCAAATCCATAATAGGAAGAAATTGTACCCAAATGTCATCCTACTCAACAAGGTGATAACTAGTACACACTCAAGGGCCCCATATTCTTCTAACCATCCGAGCCCTATCATCAATAAAAACACACCAAGTATGCAACCCATCCATACTAAGAGTCACATCAAGGCTTAACATGCCAAGTTTCACTAAGTCAACAAGAGTATTCCTAGGGGAACAAGGTAAGAGATATTCTTCACAAACTCCTTTTTTTTTCTAACTTTAAACCACTAACCGGGGTAAAATCCGAAAAAGGTTCTATTAACTCATCCGGAGAACTCTAAGCCTCATAGCCTCATAAGGCATCATACAAGATAAGGTAGTACCGGAAATCAACATAACACTTACTCTCATATGAAATTACCACATACCGGTACCTTCATCCCAAAAATTCTTCCAAGTCAACCCTAGTAGCATCCTTTTCTAAGGCCGTCACTAGGATATCACTCAAGATCTCATATGAATCTACCAATTCGGGTCTAGATTGCTCCAATTCACTAAACCACATAAGGTGAGAATTCAAGCAAACCTATCTCATAAACATCAAGGACACTCAATAACCTTACCATCTAAGCATATTATCCCGCATTGGGGTAAGCCTAAACTATCTCATTACACAACATGATTCTCAAACCAATGAGGATCTCACTCCTACCCTCTTTTAAAGGAGCTTAATCACTCAACATCTCTAGGTACCACTTAAGAATCACTATTCGTCAAAATCCAACACATCATAAAACTCATAAGGACTAAGTTGAGTTATACTAATCACTCACATATGGCCATAACTAAACCCATGAATATTAAGGACGACACAAAAAAAAAAAAAAAATCACGATATTCTCTTTATCAAGTCACGAAAGACAAGTATTACTAAGATTACTCCTACAAGGTTCATCACCTTAGATAACTCCTTTATAAACTCTAGAGGATCTTCCTCTATCTTTGGCCCATGGAATTTCCGCAATTCAATAAAACATAAAACACATACCGGAACCCTTAAGATCCACTACCACTCACTCTTTGAGACTTACGGGTAGACATCCTTTCTTGGTTAAACCTTAGAGGAACTTAGAGGAATTTTGACCAAGAAACCTTTCTCTTTTTCACTAAAGTTGGATTAAGACAACTCTAGACCATGTCAACCCTTATCACCACTTTTGGTGGGGTCTACCAACCAACTATGCCTAGGTATTATCTAAGCACCCTACTTAAGTGACCATACTTAAGATCAATCTTAAAATACAACAACTAACCCTTTGAAGTTGGTCAACACTTATACTTCTTATTCTTCACCTTAACTAGATGGTACATGCAACCCTCAAAGTCAACTTCAAAACACAACATAATCCCGACCTAGGGCATATAATTTCTTTTCCCATCCCCACTCTCGGATAGGCTCCTTTGGGAATCAACAATTTGACCATATGGGTTCTACCATCAACTAAACATAACCTCACAATTACCTTGCTAGGTAGGCACACTATCTCCCCCTTTGGAGTAAGCCTACACAAGTTCTTCTAACCAACACAAAGACAATTATGAAGCATTAATCACACAAAATACAACTTCATAATCTATTCCATCAAAGCTCACAAGTCACATAGCCATAATTGGCATTACAACCACTCGCTCCTTCTAGCAAGAACCCTTCAACTGGTCCAACTTTAAACACCATAAGACAAGGAATAAGAGAGAGAGCTTATAGATCTATGGCACGACTTAGAGAATGAAGAAGTGAAACATTTCCTAAAACGTCTCATAGCCTCCTACTCATAGTTGTGGTGCACAACACAACCATGAATCGGACTCTAATCAACGCGGTGTGTTGGACTCCGAGGATCTATCAACCTAGTGCTCTGATACCAAGTTTGTCACGACCCAAGCCTAGGGCCTAGACGTGACCGGCGAATGGGGAACCCGAAGGAACCCCAAACAAGCCTCATAGCGTATCATTACACATCCTTGGTCGCGGAAGCAATTAAAATGACCATAAGCAATAAGCATAATCAAAGGGGGAAATCGGGACTAAGGGAGCAAGAGAAAAAAAGAAGAAATGGTACATAAATACCATAGATGAGTCAAGCTCAAGCATAATACACAACTTGTCCAACACCACCTCTAAACATGAGTACTTAGCGGGGGCCAAGACAAACTACCGGGCTCACCCTCATAGTCAAAACATAACTAAAAAGAAAAGTCTTATACATAGCAAAAGATCATGAGCAACGTCCCCGGAATGGAGGACTCACCAATAACCTTGATAGGAAATCGTATTAGCCACGCGGAGGAGGATGGTCAAGCGGTGCTCCGGTCCCTACATGGTGACATCATGTAGGCATAGAGTATGTGTTAGTACGTTTGAATGTACTAAGTATGTGGGATGCAATGCAATGCTACAATAGATGGACATCATAGGAAAAATGCATAATCATACCCGATAGATAGCACATAAATGAAATGATGTATATAATGACGCTTACATAAAAATCATATTTAGTGGGACGTAGTACATGTGTGGTGAGTGACCATCAATATAGTATTTCCAAGGCCTACCACCCCCTTGGAGAGGCGAAAGAGGTACAAACCCCTCAATGTGGTTACCCGGGCCTACCACCCCCCGAGCTAGGGACCAAGGTACCAACCCCTCGATATGGTTATACGGGCCTACTACCCCCCGTACTAGGCAACCAAGGTACAAACCCCTCGATACGGTTATACGGGCCTACTACCCCCCGTACTAGGCAACCAAGGTACCAACCCCTTGATACGGTTACCCGGGCCTACAACCCCCCGAGCTAGGCTTGGTCGACTCACACACTATATAGAGAAAATCATATACATGTATCCATTTCATCATCATTTCAATACTTATATAATCATCCGACTCATAGGACGTACATTGGACCTTCCATTTCATAAGAATTCTATAAATGGCATTTTATCAAACATATGGTGGGCTACTTGTTCATGTAAATAAAATCATGTGTTTCAAGAGTACTAAGTCCAACCAATTTCAAAATCCATATAAAACAGCCCACCAACAACATACATATATATATACATATATAACAACCTTCATAATTTGATCATGGGGGCATGAAAACCATAAACATCATATAATCATTCCATTTCATGATAATATACAAAAATAGACCATAATAGGATGTGTAGTAATAATTCCATAATTCAAGAGTTCATAAATGATCATAAGGACCCATAAACTTGAAGTAAAATAGAGGATAAATGGTTGGACTTGTGGAAAGGAAGGTTTCCACAATCAACCCACATACCTCAACTTTGGAGAATTCTTGATGAAGATTGGAATGGAGAATTGCTTGAGATTGAATCTTGAATCCGGAATTAAAGCTTGGGATCCTTGAATTTGGTTGATGATCTTGGTGGAATTTTGGAGAGGGTTTAGAGAGAGTTTTTGGATGTTTGAGAAATGTTTTAGAGACTTGGAATGAACTAATGATATATAGGGAATATCATATGCCCTTTTGGAAAAAAAATTGTCCAACACTTAGAAAAATGAATGGGGCGGGTGAACAGTGTTTCGGCTTACTGGAAATGGCACTTTTCTGCCGGCGAGGTTTTACGAAAATGGTTATAACTCCTTCATCCTAACTCGGAATGAGGCGAAACAAATTGCGTTGGAAAGCTAACTCACAAAGCTTTAATTTTGATAGTTTGAGCTCCTTCCAGTTCCTTGTGTGCTGAGAGATATGCCCCTTTAAAGTTGACCCTCAAAATCGCATTTTTTGCGATTTTCGAATTTTGATACGGTTGTTCTAAAATTCGGGTTAGACTCATTTCCCACTCAATTTGACCCCCTAAACAAGAATATGAAGTCGGATTTCCGAAATCATGCACGGATTTTGAGATATATGGAAATTACAATTATAGGTGTTTCCGAAGCACATTTTCGGGCATTTTTGGGGTCGTTTCAATTTCTTCATCAAATTGATTGGTTAAATACTTGTAAAAGGTATGGTGATCCTTCATCCAGGGTTAGTCTTCACCCAAGAGTCAATTTCAAAGAAGTTTTCAAAGCTTTTCAAATTCATGAAAACCAAGGGTTTTACTCAATCTCATGGGTTCTTCTTCCAAATGATTTCAAATGGTTTCTAATGTCATCAATTGATTATATTTGTATTTAATTGATGATTTTTGGTGAAGATACTCCATGAACCCATTATTACTCTAAATTCCTAAATTGTGCTTTTATGAAGTGGGTTTGATGATTATGAAAGCTTATGATTGAAATATACTTTATTGTTTTGGGTTATTGGATTGTATCATTATATATATCTTAATTATGGTAAATTGTTGGTGTATTGATGATTTGTAATCATTCCCTTGAAAGGGGCAAGTTGTGACCCTAATTACAAGTTAAAGTAGAATTGTTTATGAATTGTTGATCCAATTGAAAAGGGAGGTGTTTACTTACCTTGTATATTGAAGCACTTGAAAGGTGGAGGTTTTTTCTTATTATCTACCTTGTGATCATGTCCTTGAAGGCATAGTATGATAAGTTGAAGTGTAATCATGATAATGTATGTATGGGTGGGAGTTCAACTAAGCTATTGTGGTCATCTTTTGAATGTAAATGTGTTATTATTGAAAGGATATTTTCGAAATGTGACACTTATGAATGTTGATTATAGAATATGAAGGGTTATTCAATATATGGTATATCTCGAATTGGTAGAGCTTATGCATCATCTTCTTGTATAAAAGAGTGTATTGTTGATCTTTGAATCCTTGGATCGGTAGGCTAGTAGCACCCTTCCACACCTGTTAATAATGAACCTTGGGAATGGTAGGCCTACGACATCATTCCACTAATGAAGGTTAACGATGAGCCTTGAACCGGTAGGCCTATGGAACCCTTTCAAGAGGAGTTAATGAGCTTTCCTAAATGTACCTTTAATCGGTAGGCTTAAGTCACCCTTTCATGTGTTAATGAATGAATTAGAGTCGGTAGGCCAATGGAACCTCTGATATGTGATAATGTCAAAGTAATGAACTATTGTATTGAAATGTAGGCTAAGCATCGAGTGGATATGCTTAGATGGAAAATCCCCCAAAGTTCGGCATGAGTTTCAATGATCGTCTATCTTATCCAATATACTATGTGCCTGCATAGGTGTAGCTAGTAGATCCACCTAAGCTATCTGAATTGTTCTTTCTTAGGCAAGTAGACTACCTCATTACGGTGTGGGAACTTATGACACCGGATTCTATAAGAAGCTCTAATGGTCTATGCTGGTTAACGCTTACTTCCCATCATGTGAGATTTCATTGTGGTTCCTTGATAAGTTCTACAAACTATAGGTAGTAGTATGGGATGCTACCTATACATTGCATGAGTAGGATTTGAGAAGGTCATAGTGATTTTCTCTAAATCCTAATGACTATGACATGAATGTGTCCTAAATGAAGTTATTAAAGAATGTGGGCTCAGAAATGCTTAATATGATATGTATGCTATACTTTGGTTATAGTATGAGTTATTTTCCATTGTCATGCCTTATGATACGATATGTCTCTTTTATATGGATATTGTGCAAAGGTGAAAAGGAAGGAATGGTAAGTTCACTCTTGGTGGCCTTAATGCGGTGCCTTGGTGTGGATGGTGGTATGGGATGACATCCATGCATTGCACAAGGTATAGCATAAGGGTCATTCAAAAGTTAAGGTTTGAGGTGAAGGTAAATGTTTCCATGTTGATATTGTCAAGGTGTGATATTACGACTTGTATGATGTTGTTACTTGTCTTGTATGTCTTTGGTGCTATTGTACATGATGTTTCTAAAAAGTGGCATAATGCATGGTTTCTAATAGAATATTTATCTGTACTAACCCATATTTCTAACTTTTTAACTACAAGTGTAGGTTCCGGCAAGTGATTGCTTCCATCTAAATTAAAGAGCTTGGATTGAGTCTTCTCCAATGCTAAGAGTGGTATGTCCTCATTGCCCGAGGACAAGTGTCTTTTTTATTCAATTAATAGACAATTCAAGTGTTTTTGATTTTTATGGGCCGTGTCCCTACTTTAGTTTTCAAGTACATTGTTAAGATGGCCATGTGAGACTTAGTCTTCCGTTGTGTCCTTGAAAGATGTTTAAATGAGTATTTTGATGTTTTGGATTTGAATAAGTTTTTAATTCTGCACTATTTTCATTATTGAATGCAATGAATGACTATGTGGATGGTATAAGACCCCTTCGGGATCGAATACGCCATGTTACAACTAGGGGGTGCTCTCGGGTCGTGACACTAGAGGTGGTGCTAGTGGAGCTGGTAGAGTTGTATGTTTAGCTATAGCAATTCATCTATGCAAAGGGCAATATCTGGCCCAATTATCCAACTCCGCACAATCAAAACTACCCGATGATGATCTTCTCCCAAGATAACAACCACCACAGCCTGAACGACTAGACTGGGGCTCATGACTCTTACTATAGCCACTGTTTCTCTGGCTATACCAGTCAACCTTTGAACTTTTTAATAGGGCATGAACAGATCAATTAGGAAGACCTGGCTACAAGCGTTGCTGAGTCCTATCAAGTGCATCTCTAGCCTTGGAATAGGACAAACTATATCTACCACCATATCTACCTCTCTTGTCATTGCCCCATTTGGCCTCACGATGGAGCTGCTCAATAGTGCAGGAGTTGACAACAACATCTTAAAAATAGGTGAGCCATAGAAACCATGGGCTGAGTCTCAATCCGTAACTATAGTCTTAACCCACAGACAAATTATCAAACTCTCGCCTGCTCAGTAGGTAGAATTAAAGTAGCATGGCAAGAGAGCTCATGAAATCTTGCCTCATACTAATACACAGTAAGCAAATAGGGTCTAATATAGAGAACTAATTCTTGAGATTAACTCTGCCACTATGAGGGATGAACCTTGCAAAGAAAGCCTTAGAAAATCTCGGTCTAGGTAACCGGAGAAGGCTCAATTAGCCTGGTCTCAGTAACGGTACACCACCATTACATGGCTGGCCCATCAAACTGATATGTAATGAAGTTGGTTCTTCTGGACTTCAGTAGACCTAATTTAAGAAGTCACTCCAAGAAAGTTGTGAAAAGCTTGTGGGCATCCTCACCCACAACTCAAGAAAATTGTAATGACCTGGAAAACTAGTAGGTGAACTAGAGCCTTAACGTGAGGGTCAACGTCAAGGTACGCGTTAGACTCCGTAGTTGAAGGACCTTTTAGGGTTTTCTATAGGATTTCAAGGACATGTGCCAAGGCAAGGGGGGCAAAGCCTAGCCAAAAGCCAAGCCTACCCAACCCTTGACCAAGCACTGCAAGGGTTCACGACCATTGGTCTTGACCACGGTCCGTGAAGGGGTCCATGGAGACCATTTGGTCTATTGGGAGGTCATTTCTTGGAGCATAGCTACTGCCTAAGGGACCATGAGCCACTTCACGGCCCATGGTCATGACCACGATACAAAGAAAGGCTCGTGGTCATGCCTTAGCATGCTGGGAGGTTGGCTTGCAAAGGGAAGCTACTGGTCAAGGGACCACGGACACCACCATGGGCCATGGTCCACATGAAGGGTCATTTAGTTGGTCGTAGGTCCTGATGGGGTGCTACCCAAGTTAAGGGTTATTAGGTAATTTCCTTTTAATAAATTATTGTGTGGGGTCATTTTTAATTGTTTTATATCACATATATAAATAGTTTAAAGTCTTAAAACACTTCATTTACTCCTTTATTCTCCAAAACCCAAATCAAATAAAAAGTTCTTCTCCCTCCCAATATTTCTCTCTCTCTACAACCTCCATTGAACAACAAGGAAGAGGACCAAGTTAGAGCTTGAAGAAGGGGTCTTTTTCATACAAATTTGGTTGGATTCTACACCTCAGGTATGGAAGTTCTCATTCTTGGGTAGCTATCACCCAAAGAGTGTCTTCAAAAGCTTTTATCTCAAATCTAGAAACCCAAATAGCTAGGGTTTCAACTTAACCCCATGGATTCCTTTTAAAGTTGCTTCTAAAGGTTGAATTATGATTGTTTATGAATGGATAAATGATTTAATTTGATTTTAACTAGAATTATTAAAAGATTCCACGAGTCCACAAATCCTAGTTTTGCTTCTTCATCACATTATGAATATTGTCGCAAGTTCGTCCAATTGATTAGATGTGATTAAATTATGATGAGATTGCATGATTTTAGTTTAATTCTACATGTATAATTGATTAATCTAAGATCCTACAATGAAATTGATATAGTCTAGGGTTATGTCACGAAAGAGGCAAATTGAGAGTTTAGATGTGACCTTATAAGATTGATGAACTTCTTGATGAATTGCCTTAGAATAGATCACCTAGACATCAATTGGTTATGAGTAAATCTTGGGGACATAAACTAATTGATCAGGTCTCTTATGATGGATCATGGTTGTGTAAAATTTAAGATTGAGTTTATATGTTTCCTATATGACTATAATTGATCAAGAATGTGGCATGTGGTTAGGTCACCTTAAGAATTAGGTATACAAGATTATCATGCAAGGCATTGCTTGAGAGTAAGGCTTATAGAATGAAGATAACTCATAGGGCTTAAGGGTAAAGAGCTAAAATGAATAAGCTAAGGATGTTAAGGATTTAAGAAGGAAGCTAGTATGTGTGTTGAATTGTAAATGATATTATTGTGAAAGGACTTCACCCACATGACCCATAATCTGATCATATGAGTGTACGCATGACATGAATGTATTACTTGAGTCATGGTTGTACCTATATTTCATGTACTGAATGCTAGATGTGTTGACTCAATATGACCCTTGAATGCAAGATATGAGGTGTATGCGTGATTATGATATTATATGAATTTTTATGAATACTTTGAGGATAAATTGTCTATTATGATAATGTTGTTGTTGTGTCATTGGAAGGACAATCACACACACACACCCATGCATGAATATGATTATGATGTCACTAAGGTTTTGCTTGTGGTTCATGGCCCTTGAAGGGAAAAGTTATGAGGGTGTGTACATGTTCATTAGAATTGTGTATAAACTCATAATTCACTTAGAAAGTGAAGATCGTATGACTATCGTGTAATTGAGGTAATTCTTGGTAGGTCAATCTCCTATTACCCTTACACATGATTATGTATGAATTTTCTAGGACTATGATTATGTTGTTGTGTTGATTGAAAGGCTATGCTCATGAACACACTATGAATTTGATGTGAAAGGTTTACTCACATGTTGATGATTCCAAAGTTGAAAGGACATTTCACTTAATGAATCTATGAGCTATTATGATATTATGTTGGCTTGAATGGCTAGTGCATTTTTCCATGAACACGAACTTAAGTAAAGAGTTAATATGACTTTTAAAGGGAATTATACTTAGCACCGAGTGGATATAAGTATGAGATGGGTTCCTTCACTCTAGTAGTTGGGTTCCCAATATGGTTATCTCATGAGATGGAAACCTCCACGTTAGTAGTTAGGGTTTCTAGTAGCAATCTCCTTATCCCATAACTAGGTGCCCACACAGTTCTTTATCAAGTGGATCCACCTAAAAGCTAAAATGTATGTTCTACCTTAGGCAAATAGGACACCTATTTTCGGTGTGGGGGGTTGAACACCAGATTCCATGTAACTCACATGGTCTATGTCAGTAAAGGCTAAATTTCCCTATATGATAAAAATATGAATTATGAAAAGAACATGAGTGTGTACTATGGTTCCTCACGAGGTTCTACTTAATTATGAATGGCGGTATGGGACTTCATTCATGCATTGCACAAGTAGGCTTTGAAAGTGGGCATGGTATGTCTCTTTTATGATATGACAATTATAAGTTAAATATATGCTTTTTATGAATTATGAACATGAACTATACTAATGACTTCTTACTGAGCTTTACTTAGTGTGAGTGGGGGTATGGGACTTCACCTATACCTTGCCCAAGTAGATTGGTAAAGGGGTTATGGTATGTGTTCCTTATGCTATGAAGATATATGAACTTATGTATGCATGATATGGATTATTGCTATTAGAGACCTTATTTACTACAAGACATGAGCATGAATGACTCCTTGTATATGGTAGTTTGATATGGATAAGGTCATGGTATGTTATGGATGATCATGGTAGCCTAGAAATGATACTTAGTATAGATAGAATTATGGGGTCCTATCTGTGGATTGCACAAGTAGAGCTTAGGGTTACTTATGTGATGGTTCTGTTATGATGAAATGATCTTGGTATTTGACTGTGTATAAACTATGTCTTGTGAAGATTGGGATTTCTGTTATGCTTATGTTGGAGACTATGCTTGTATTTATAATGATATCTCTTATGATATGATGAATTGTATGTGAGTTGTCTTATGAGTTAAATTCTCCAACTATTTCAAAGATGATGTTCAGAAGTGGCATATAGGATGCTTTCAAATAAAATATCCTTTTTTATGCATGTTTTAACGATATTCATGCATGGCTTCCATACTTATTACTTTTTGTCCTAACACCATATTTTTATATTTACTATAAGTGTAGGGTTTGGAGATATTGGATTCCATCTTTGTGGCTAGGACCATCATAGATCGACATAAAGAAGATTGGTGAGTCCTCTTAGTATTGGAGGACTTGACCATATGTCCTTTATGTCTTTGTTTTATGTTTTAGCCTTTTTGAAAGGGCGGTGTCCCTAGGATTGTATTCAAGAGTTCTTAATCCAAATGTTATAGATGGGTTGAGACATAGTGTGTAGACTCTCTCATTTTATAAAAGACTTTGAGTGTAAAGAAAAGTCTTAAATATTCTGCATTTTACCGTATGTTCTTATGTCATAATTCGCTAAGAGCTTGTACGAGACCCATTTGGGGTCAAGTATGCCGTGTTACGTCTAAGGGGTACTCGTGGATCATGACAAACTTGGTATCAGAGAATAAGGTTTTGGGATAATTTTAGGATGTCTCAAACCACATCTAGTATAGTCTTGTTCATAAATGTAAAGCGTGCCACATTTTATGAATATGAGGCTATCGAATGTTATGAAAATATTCACTTCTTCATTCTCTAAGTTGTGCCCTAGAGTTTAGCTTTATTAGATCTTTCTCCTAATGTGTGTCGTATGGTTATCAGGATATGACTATATCAAGGACTCATGTTGAAAGTAAAGAGGAAGACAATTTGGAGAAAGAGGTTCCTCTCTAAGTTCCAATTGTCCCTATAGGGGAGTATGTGTTTAATGAGAAGATTAGGTATAATTTCCTATTTTGACCCAAGTTGGGATAGAGATTTCGGAATTCTATGGGTCAAAGATAGAGGAAGATCCTGTAGAGTTTATAGATGAGATATCTAGGGTGTTGAACATTGTAGGAGTAACTCCTGTAGAGAAGGCGGAATGGGTCGCTTACCAATTGAAGGATGTTGGTCTAATATGGTTTAGTCAATGTAAAGGAGCGAGGTTGATAGAAGCAAGCCCCATGGAATGGGAAATATTTAAAAATGGGTTCATTAATAGGTATTGCCCTTTAGAAATTAGAGAAGCTAAGATAATTGAGTTTATTAACCTTCGAAAAGGTAGGATGAGTGTTAAAGATTATGCTCGGGTGTTCACTAGGTTATCAAGATATGCTCCATCCATAGTGGCTAACCCTAGGATGAAGATGAGTAAGTTTGTGTCGAGGGTATCTGACTTGATAGCAAAGGAATGTAGTATGGTTATGCTTAAGAATGATATGGATATTGATTGTCTTGTGATCCATGCTCAATGGGTGGAAAGGGAGAAACTTGAAGAACGGTCTAGAGGAACAAAGAGGTATGGGATTGGTGATCATAATTCCTCTCAATAAAGATTTTTTGGGCCAAGCTCTTCCAAGGCTTCTCCAAAGTTTGGCCAAAAGAGTGTTTCTAACCCTAAGCCCATAAGAGGAAGCAATAGTGAATCGGTGTTTCTTAAGCCTACTTGTAAAACAAGTGGAAGGAAGCATTATAGTTAGTGTCTAGCCAGTATGTAAGGTTGTTATGATTGTGGATGAAGTGGCCACAAAATAAGAGATTGCCCGATACTTAAGGCTAGGGTAAGAGAGAGGAAGAAAATTAGGTCTGATGATCTTCAAGCTAGTGGGGAACAAGAATGTCCTTTTAATGTTGCTCCTGGTATGTGTTTCATGCTTACTTCTATTCCGGTAGTAGTTGTCTTTTATGACTTGATAAATTAGACATGATGAGCTTTTATACTGTCCTTAGTATATTTGGGTTTGATTATGGTTATGTGTGTATGTTAGTATAACCCAACTTAGCCATAATGAGCTTTATGATGTGATACAGATTTGATGAATGGTGGTGTTCGAATGATGCCTAGAGATGATGACTGAGTAGACCCATTTAAAAGAGGATAGAAGTGTAATTCTCCATCGTTTAGAGTCACCTTGTGTGATGGATATGAATAGTTGGGTGTTCTAGATATCAATGATTTTGTTTGGCTTGATATTTCCACCTTAAGAGGTGTAGTGATTTTGAGGAGTTTAGACCCAAGGTGGTAGACTAATATGGGACCTTGAGTGGTGTTGGTAAGGTTGTTTTTGAGCAAGACTTGCTTAATGAGGACCTTCCTAGTTTAAAAGCACCGGAATGTTGATGGTTTCTTATAAGTTTTGAAAGTCTTGTTAAGGTCCCTATGTTATGTTCATGTTAGCCTTAGTATGGATTTACTCCTACGGGGGAGATAGTATGTTGAATAGTAAGGTTATTGAGAGTTCCGATATTCTTGTCTCTTTCTTTCTCTTCCTATTCTAGTTTGAGACCAAAAGTTCCTTTTTGGGCATGTATTATGTTTTGGAGTCATGTGTGTTTTAGAAAATTTCCATGATCTACTCATGTTATGCATGCTCTTGAAAGATTCTTGTTTTGTATAAAATGAGTTTTTCCATGATTTATATGTTCCTCATGATGATTGTGCATTTTAGTATGATAATGGCATATTGGACTTCATGAGATGATATGACGAACATGCTTTGTATGCTTTTGATGAATGGCATATTGGCTTCCTAATGTCGTGTTGAGCTTCTTTTAGTTGCATAAGGTAGTTCCTCCTATGAACATGAGATATGTTGCATTTCATGCATCTTGGGTTTGTAGATGTAGTCCCTACTTCCTTGTAGTGCATTGATCAAATGTCTTGAGATGGAGTGATGTTTTCTCCTTGTTTATGTGCATTATGATGTTTCATGCATGATGGGCTGCTAGTTTTGAGTCTGTAATCCCCCTAAAGTGTTTAAAGTGTCATTCGACGATGAATCTTCCTAAGGAGGAGATAATATAACGGCCCGGAAAACTAGTAGGTGAAATAGAGCCTTAACGTGAGGGTGAACGTCAAGGTTGCGTTAGACTCCATAGTTGAATGACCTTTTTAGGTTTGGTATAGGCTTACAAGGGCATGTGCCAAGGCAGGGGGGCGGGGACACTAGCCAAAACCCAAGGCTGCCCAACCCTTGACCAAGCACTGCCAGGGTTCACAACCAGTGGTCTTGACCACGGTCCATGAAGGGGTCCTTGGAGACCCCTTGGTCTAGTGGGAAGTCATGTCTTGGAGCCTAGCCACAGCCGAAGGGACCACAAGCCACTTCACAGCCCGTTGTTATGACCACGACGCATGGGAAGGCTCGTGGTCATACCTTAGCATGGTGGAAGGTTGGCTTGCCAAGGGATGCTACTGGTCAAGGGACCACGGGCCATGGTCCAGTTAAAGGGCCGTTTTGTTGGTCGTACTCCCTAAAGGGGGCTGCTCAAGTGGAGAGTTATTAGGTAATTTCCTTTTGATTAATTATTCTGTGGGATCGTTTTTAATTGTTTTATTTCACATATATAAATAGTCTTAAGTCTTAAAACACTCATTTACTCCTTTATTCTCCAAAACCCAAATCAAATAAAAAGTTATTCTCCCTCCTAATAGTTTCTCTCTAGAACCTCCATCGAAGAACAAGGAAGAAGACCAAGTTGGAGCTTGAACAAGGGGGATTTTCATACGAATTTGGTTGGTTTCTACACCTAAGGTATGGAAGTTGTCATCCTTGTGTAGCTATAACCCAAGGAGTCCATTCAAATTTTTTATCTCAAATCTAGAAAACCCAAATAGCTAGGGTTTCAACTCCACCCCATGAATTCCTTTTAAAGATGATTTTAAAGGTTGAATTATGTTTTTTATGAATGGATCACTAATTTTATATGATTTTAACAAAAATTATTCAAAGAATACATGAGTCCCTCAATCTTAGCTATGGTTCTTCCTTACGTTTTGAATATTGTTGCAAGTTTGTCCAATTGATTAGATGTGATTAAATATGATGAGATTGCATGATTTTAGTATAGTTCTACATGTATACTTGATTAAACTAATATCCAACAATAATATTGATATAGTCTAGGGTTAGGTCATAAAAGAGGAAAATTGAGGGTTTAGATGTGACATTCTAAGATTGATGAACTTCTTGATGAAATGCCTTAGATTAGATCACCTAGACATCAATTGGTCATGAGTAAAGCTTGGGGACATAAACTAATTGATTAGGTCTCTTATGATGGATCATGCTTGTGTAAAACTGAGATTGAGTTTATATGTTTCCTATATGACTATAATTTATCAAGAATGAGTCATGTGGTTAGGTCACCTTGAGAATTAGGTATACAAGATGATCCTGTGAGGCATTGCTTGAGAGTAAGGATTGTGGCATGAAGATAACTCCTAGGGCTTAAGGGTAAAGAGCTAAAATGATTAAACAAAGGATGTTAAGGCTTTAAGAAGGAAGCTAGTATGTGTGCTGAATCGTAGATGGCATTATTGTGCAATGACTTCACCCAGATGGCCCATAATATGATCATATGAGTGTATGTATGACTTGAATGGATTACTTGAGTTATGGTTGTACCTATGTTTCATGTATTGAATGCTAGATGTGTTGACCCAATATGACCCTTGAATGTAGATATGAGGTCTATGCATGATTATGATATTATATGCATGTTTATGAATACATTGAGATAAAGTGTGTTATGATAATGTTATTGTTGTGTCATTGGAAGGATAATCACACACACACACCCATGCATGAATATGATTATGATGTGACTAAGGTGTTGCTTGTGGTTCATAGCCCTTGCAGGGCAAAGTTATTAGGGTGTCTACATCTTCATGAGAATTGTGTATAAACTCATGATTCACTTAGAAAGTGAAAATCTTATGACTATTGTGTAATTGAGGTAACTGTTGGAACGTCATTCTCCTCTTACCATTACATATGTTGATGCTTGAATTGTGTAGGACTATGATTATGTAGTTGTGTTGATTTAAACGCTATGCTCATGAACCCACTATAAATATGATGTGAAAGCTGTAATCACATGTTGATGATTCTAAAGTTGAAAGGACATTCTCGCTTAATGAATCTTTGAGCTATTATGATATTATGTTGGTTTAAGTGCCTAGCGCATTCTTACATGAACATGAACTTATCTAAAGACTTAATATAACTTTTAAAGGGAATTATGCTTAGCACTGAGTGGATATGAGTATGAGATGGGTTCATTCACGCTAGTAGTTGGGTTTCCCAATACAGTTATCTCATCAGATTGAAACCTCCATGTTAGTAGTTAGGGTTTCTAGTAGCAATCTCCGTATCCCATAACTATGTTACCACATAAGTCTTTAGCATGTGGATCCACCTAAAACCTAAAATGTACGTTCTACCTTAGGCAAGTCAGACACCTCTTTTCGGTGTAGAGGTAGAACACCAAATTCCATGTAGCTTACATGATCTGTGTCGGTTAAGGCTGAATTTCCCTATATGATAAGAATATGAATTATGAAAATAACATTAGAATGTACTATGGTTTCTCAAGAGGTTCAACCTTAGGCAAGTAGGACACATCTTTTCGGTGTAGAGGTAGAACACCAGATTACATGTAGCTTACATGGTCTGTGTCAGTTAAGGCTGAATTTCCCTATATGATAAGAATATGAATTATGAAAATAACATTAGTATCTACTATGGTTTCTCAAGAGGTTCTACTTAAGTATGAATGGGGGTATGTGACTTCATTAATGCATTACACAAGTAGGCTTTGAGAGTGGACATGACATGTCTCTTTTATTATATGATGATCATAAGTAAAATGTATACTTTATATGAATTATGAACATGAACTATACTAATGACTTCTTTATGAGTTTTACTTAGTGTGTGGGGGTACGGGACTTCACTTATACCCTGCACAAGAAGACTCGTAAAGGGGTTATGGTATGAGTTCCTTATGCTAGGAAGATATATGAACTTATGTACGCATGATATGGATTATTGATATGAGTGACCTTACTTACTACAAGATATGAACATGAATGACTCCTTGTTTATTGTAGTTTGTTATGGATAAGGTCAAGGTATGTTATACATGATCATGGTAGCATAAAAGTGATACTCAATATATACAGGATTATGGGGTCTTATCTATGCATTGCACAAGTATAGCTTACGGTTACTTATGTGATGGTTCTATTATGATGAAATGATCTTTGTATTTGACTATGTGTATGAACTATGTCTTGTGAAGATTGGGATATGTATTATGCTTATGTTGGAGACAAAGCTTGCAGTTATGTTGATATCTCTTATGATATGATGAATTGTACGTGATTTGTCTTATGAGTTAAATTCTCCAACTATTCGAAATATGATTTTGAAAAGTGGCATATAGCATGGTTTCAAATAAAATGTCCCTTTTAATGCATGTTTTAAAGATATTTATGCATGGCTTCCATTCTTAGTACGTTTTGTGTTAACCCCATATTTCTACATTTTCTATAAGTGTAGGGTTTGGAGATATTGGATTCCATCTTCATGGCTAGGGCCATCGTTGATCGAGAAAAAGAAGATTGGTAGGTCCTCATAGTATTCGAGGACTTGACCATAGGTCCTTTATGTGTTTCTTTGATGTTTTAGACTTTTTGTAAGGGCGGTGTCCCTATGATTATATTCAAGAGTTTTTAATCCAAATGTTAAAGATGGGTTGAGACATAGTGTATAGACTCTCTCATTTTATAAAAGACTTTGAGTGTAAAGAAAAATCTATAATTTTCCTCATTTTTCCCTATGTTCTTATGTCATGATATGCTAAGGTATTGTACGAGACCCTTTCGGGGTCAGGTACGCCATGTTACGTCTAGGGGGTACTCATAGGCCGTGACAAAAACCGTAGAGGTGAAGTTCTTACGAACACTTCGAGGATCTTCTCTTTCTTTAGAGGCATACCGCTGTCCACAATCAGAGGTTGGGTACCTCGAATGGTACCAAGGCCTGAGGTGGATCTGTTACAGGCTGATCCTACTAACCTGGAACAAGTGTCGGTACTATTGCATGTGTTGGTTATAGTGTTATGACCTACTAAATTCCTCCAAGCAGAGTCAAAAGTTGAGGCTTCTTGAAGGTCTCCAGCCATAGCCATTCTAGATGGTGGATGTATAGGTCTTGGCCCCACCGGCTGTTCAAGAACATGGGGTGTTGGACGGTCCACTGTGTTATCCAACCCCTGCACTCAATCTAGGGATGGTATACCTCTCATCTAGACCTATGTGCAGTGCATATGAGCAATCCCGTGAATATACTGAAAGACGTGAGATCTCAACAAACCAATAACACACACACTTCACTAAAACAATACAAAAAGAGAGGAATTCTTAATGACTGATTGTAGCGTTGCAAAGAAAAGTCACAAATATCTCCACATCAATTTGTAGGTCTCTAGTATGTATTACCTCTGGACAAGTGAGGCTGGTGAACCTGGGGATCTAATACTAAATTGTCATTACCCGATTTTCCTAGTCATGATGGCACCTACTAAAATCCACCAGTAGGTAAGCCAACCCGTACCTAGAATGATAAGTACTGACTTCAATGGTATAACTTAATAGAAAATAACACCAACGAGTAGAAAAGACATAAATATAAGAAAAACAAAAACTATATAGAATGGAAACCCTCCGGGAACGTAGAAGTCATGAATAGAGAGCAATCTGGCATGAACAGAATGAAAGTCCAAAAAGTAGACCACAACAAGTTGTTTCAAAGGCAAGAGACTAACTAACATATATATAGAAGGACACATGTTTGTAACACCTTTAATTCAAGAAGATGGAAAAATACAACTTTCCAAGATCCGGTGTCAGAACCAACAAAAGCCACCAACAGACCGTGTGTCAGTACAGACACCGTACGTGGGGTTCTATCATTGCGTTCCCGACTTAGGGATCTATGATCCCACTCAGATCAGATCAGCATGGTCTGTGTCAACAACTATTTAGAGGAAAATGGCTTCTGGGTCAAGTTCAAGCATTTATATATTTTAGCACAAAATGAATAAGGTGTTGTAGGACCTATCAAATTAAAGATAATTGAATTCCCTTTCCAATGCCACTGAGTTTGCTAAATTCAAATCTCAAAGTAAAATGTTATGCTCATTTTAGTGAAGCCCTATTGGGAAAAGTATGAATCACGACCCAGATGAGGACCGGTGGTTCAAACGATGGTCCATCAATTTCGTAGTAGATGGAACTTTGTCATTTTTAATTCAGGATTAGTTTAGTCTTTTCCCATGTGCTTTCGGCACTTAAAATACGTCGTTTGATGCCTAAACTACATTTTTATATTCAGTCTAAACCTAACAACTTAGTCATAATCTACTCAAAACCCTCATTCTGCTAAAACCACACAAATTAGAGCAAAAAGAATAGGAAAAGTCGACAAAACCTCCCAAGAGCTAGTAGCAATGTTCTTCGAAGTTCAGCCTTGAAATCCAAGAGATATCTCCTTAGATTTAGTCACCAAGTATGTGGGATTTAACTAGTGGGTTCTTTTCATCCATTAGGCCCATAGAATTCAGTAAGTTCCTTGATTCTACCTAGCTTGTCTAGACCTATGGTTTGTAAAATCTTGGGATTTTTTTGTGATTTCAGCTGCTATAAAATCCATAGTCTAAATAACAAGTTTTCTTGGAAATGTTGCATAATTCCTTGTATAAACTCAAAACCCTAGTTTGTGTGAATTGTCTTAGTTCATGAATTATACTTGCTAGGTAAATTTAACATAAAAATCATGCTCCAGATTTTGAACGTCACATTCTCAGTATATAAATGTTTCTTTCTCAGTTAGCATGCTAGTATTTTGAGCTAATAAGCATTTAGTTCATTTGAGCTTCATATGTATTCTAATGGGATGAGAGTTAGCACCGAGTTAGACTAGGGTTCAACGCACCCTCAAAGTCCCAAAACAATATGCTTGCGTAGGTTTATAAGTCCCCTCAGTTGGGTATCATATTAAGTTATCACACTACAATCCTGCCTCTATAGCCCTAACAAGATATATTGGGTCCTCTTGATAGGGCGTATACATTGGACTCCACGTTTAACTCTCGTGCTTTATGTCGGTTAATAATAGCTCACACAGCCAGACTATTAGTGCATTGACCAGGCTTTATGTATATACATTTGAGTATTTAGTTCAACATGTACTTTCATGATTATCACTGGGTCATTAGACTCAATTAGTTCTTTGCAGTTATACTTCAGAACATATCTATATTTTTGTTTAGATTCTATCATTACTCAGTTATGTATTGTTCATCCTATGTAATTTACTCATCCTACTATCTATAACCTGCATGCTCAATACATTTCATGTACTAACGCATAATTTGGGCTACCTCATTTCATGATGTAGGTTCAAGAACTCAGCATCCATATCACACATAGATCGATACTCAGTCCACATTCAGATGCTTGAGTTGTGAGTCCTCATATTTCGAGGCCAATAGACTTGTTTTCAGTTTCATCTTTACTTTTAGTTTTCAGTTTGTTAGAGTTAGCTGGGGGCATGTCCTAGAAACTCAACTTAGTTGAGGCTTTTCAGACATAGTAGTAGATTCATCGTGGCAGTTGTTAAGTTTTGTTTTAGTCTTCAATAAAACACGAATTTTATGTTTTATTTACATTCAGAGTAGTTGGGCTTGTTCTTCTTCAGATATCAATTTATTTAGCTTCCGCATAATTCATGTTTACTTAGTTATTTTCAGTATGCTCATGATATGCCTTAATAGGGGTTAACTTGGGGTCACTCATGATCCTAGGTCCCGTGTTACGTCATGGGGGTAGCCTCGGGGTATGAGAAACATTGTATCGGCGAATTAGGTTCAGGAGTCCTATGATGCCTGAGAGCTGCAGTAAGTAGAGTACCTTTCATCAGTGTGAATAGCGCCAACCCTATGAAGGGGAGGCTATGAAGTGGTTTAAGAAAACTTTTCTTTATTTGCTATTCTTATCATGTGTGAGGTATGATTCAACTTCTCCTCTCTAATATGTCGTTATGTGCTTCAGATCATACCTCATCATAGATCTAACTCCTTGAATGCTAATACACACAATGCTAACGCAGTTCCTTGAGTCCCAGAACCATCGAGCTACAAATGTAGAATTTTGAAATATGATCTAGCTTTTGGCTCAGTGTGTAGCCAATCATAACAATCAGCAGGCCACAATTCCTGCAAACATTAATAGTGGAGCAGCTGCAACGGCGGTTCGAGAGTTTGTTTGAATGAATCTGCATGAGTTTTTAGGTTGCAGGTTTGTGACGGCCCACAAAACTTCATTGATGAAGTCAAAAAGATCCTAGAGGTGATGCAAGTGACTTGAAATGATAGGGTGGAGATGGCATCCTACCAACTTAAGGATGTGGTTGATAAATGGTTCACTTTGTGGAAAGAGAAAAGGGGTGCGGATGCAGCTTCTGTGTCTTGGGATTGTTTTGCTGGAGCTTTTCTGGATAGGTTCTTCCCAAGAGAGTTGAGAATATCTAAGGTACAAGAGTTATTTTCAGTATGCTTATGATATGCCATAATTAGGGTTAGCTTGGGGTCACTTATGATCCTAGGTCCCGTGTTACGTCAAGGGGGTAGCCTTGGGGTATGAGAAACATTGTATCAGAGAATTAGGTTCATGAGTCCTATGATGCCTAAGAGTTGCACTAAGTAGAGTCCCTTTCATCAAGGTGAATAGTGCCAACCCTATGAGGGGGAGGCTATGAAGTGGTTTAAGAAAACTTTGCTTTCTTAGCTATTCTTATCGTGTGTGAGGTATGATTCAACTTCTCCTCTCTAATATGTCGTTATGCTTTTCAGATCATACCTCTTCATAGATCTAAATCCTAGAATGCTAATACATACAATGCTAACGCAGTTCCTCGAGTCCCAGAACCATCGGGCTACAAATGTAGAATTTCATAATGTGATCTAGCTTTTGTTTCAGAATCTAGCCAATCATAACAATCAGCAGGCCACAAATCCTGCAAACATTAATAGTGGAATGGCTGTAACTAGGGTTCGAGAGTTTGTTCGAATAAATATGCATGAGTGTCTATGTTGCAGGCTGGTGACGACCTACAAAACTTCTCTGATGAAGTCAAGAAGATCCTAGAGGTGCTGCAAGTGACTAGAAATGATAAGGTGGAGATGGCACCCTACCAACTTAAGGATGTGGCTCATATATGGTTCACTTTGTGGAAAGACAACAGGGGTGCGGATACAACTTCTGTGTCTTGGGATTGTTTTACTAGAGCTTTTCTGGATAGGTTCTTCCCAAGGGAGTTGAGAGTATCTAAGGTACAAGAGCTTATTAACTTGAATTAGGTTTAATGTCGGTCCAAGAGTATGGAATAGAGTTCATCACCTCTCAAAATATGCTCCACACATGGTTACCGATCCAAGGGCACAAATATTTAAGTTCTTATTTGGGGTATCCAATCTGGTGAAGACTGAGTGGAAAAATTATATTCTTCTATGGGATATGGATATATCTAGAATAATGACCCATGCTCAGCAGGTTGATAGAGGGAAGCTTAGGGAAATGGCTAATGATAAAAAAAAAGGCCAGAAAAGGAAATCATGAATACTACAAGCAAAAGTCGCGAGGTCAGAATCGCTAACAATTCTAGCAAAGGTCTACAGACCCAGCACCGTCATCAGCTAGTGCTCTATCCCCCAGGTTTTGATAAGATAAAAAAGGTAGGGCATCAGACTCTAAGTCTCAGAGGAGTACTTTAAGTAACAAGGCATTCCCAATTTATCCAAACTGTGGTAAGAACCATACAAGCGAGTGTTTTGCACGCAAAGAAAGGGTGCTTTGGGTATGGTCAGTCTAGCCATACCTTGAAAGATTGCCCTTCTTCCATGAAGGGGAAATAATGTAATAACAATAGGGCTCAGTCTACAGCTCCAACATCACCAACAGGTCACCCAACTAAGTACGGTTCTTCGTCTAGTACAGGTGGTGGTCAGCACCAAAATAGGTTTTATGCTTTTCAGGCTCGCTAGGACTAAGGAGGCTCTCCTGATATGGTCACTGGTACTTTACGAGTCTTCCATTTAGATTTTATGCATTGTTAGATCCATGGGCTACTCTATGCTTTGTAACTCCATATATATCAGTAAACTTTGGTTTTAGTCCAAAGACACTCTCAAATGGGGGTTTTGTAACAAGTACTAAAACAACAAAATAAATAAGAAAATCAAGTCTAGGGAAAGGTTCTTGGGATGTGACCGCAATATAAGTTGAGATAAATTGTTGGGTACATGCTTTCGATAGGAAATTTGCAAAATAGTAGTGAATAGGCTAAGCTTTAAATCGAAATAAGTTCCCTCTCAGGCAACTTACCCCATTTCAAAAGCGTTCCTTTTGGACACCCATTTGTCGTATAAAGACCAGCCTACGCCTTACCCCACTCACTCTCTCTAGCTGAGTGATAGGATATCGGACTAGGGCTCACCCTCGCGGGCTGAGCCTCATGTCGAGCCATTCTTTAGGCCACCAATCTAGTGGTTTTGGTTTCGCGACCTACCTCTTGGGCAAGCCGAAAACATATAGGTGGCTTTGCATTTGCAACTACAAAACCTTTATATTAAACCACAACCACTAGGTGAAATCACCATTAAAATACATCTAACCTATCAGCAAGCAAGACCCAATAAGAATATCAACCAATATTTGTTAAATCACACCCTAAGACTGGAGATTTTTAGCCACTCATCAAGAAATAAGAAATTATACCTAACATGGTAATGAAATCAACTGGGTATAAGAAATTAAACCTTAAATTAAGCAAAGGAAAATGAATAGAGAAGACCCACTTCCAACTTAGGGAAGAACAACTCCATTCATCAAGTCTCCACAAGACCCTCTCCAAACTTGAGAGAAAATATCAGCTAAAGTATGTTCTAAACTGAAAATAATAATAATAATTATTCCACACTAAGACTACAATTCCAACTAGTATTTATAGTTTTCACAGATTGTGCTGCAGAGGATTGTTCGGCGACATTAGTCGAGATAACCGATGAACTCGGCGATCCGCCTTTCGGTCAGCTCATTTCCTTCTGTGTCTTGCCTTTAGAATCCTCGCATTTTGGATCATTGGGCGGTACAGTACTGATTCACGGAACTGATCGGTGACTCGCTGACTGCTCATTTCCTTGCCTTTTTATCAACTTCCTTCAAGGCTTCGCGTACTGGAATGAAGGGCGTTTCATGTCGTTTCGGTGACTCGCCAAGTTGAACTTGGCGATCCGCAGGATTCCATTTTTTTTCAGCCCTATTTGCTCCGTTTTGTGCCTAAGTGTCTATGCTTCCACTAAAACTTCAAATACCTGAAATTTCAGCATTTTAATCAGGTATTGAGATAAAACAAGCATTCAAGGACACTATTTATATTTAAATAAAGCCCTAAATTAGTCCAATTTGTGGACTCATCAGATGTTTCCTAATGAAAACTGGGAAAGTCATTGCATATGCTTCAAGGAAACATAAACTGCATGAAAAGAACTATCCTACCTATGACTTAGAACTAGCGACAATTATGTTTGCCTTAAATATTTTGAGGCATAACTTGTTTAGTGTTCATGTTGATGTCTTTACCGACCAACAAAGTTTTCAATATTTGTTTGAAAAGAATGACCTAAATCTACGCCAAAAAAGGTTCCTTGAATTACTAATGGACTATGAAATGAGTGTTCTCTATCACCCCAACAAAGAGAATGTGGTGGCTGATACACTTAGTCGATTATCAATTGCTAGTGTTGCTCATATTAAGGATCGTAAGAAGGATTTGTTTCAAGATGTTCATAGATTAGTAGGTTTAGATGTTCAATTATTTGATTCCTCCAAAGATGTTGTTATGGTTTCGAATAATCTTTTGTGTCGAAGTTAAAGCAAAACAATGTCTTGATCAAAATTTGGTTGAATTGAAGGAAAAGATATATAATAAGTGTGTAGAGGCTTTCTCCCTAGGGGGAATGAAGTACTTCCACATTAAGGCCGTTTGTTTGATCCCAATGTAGATGACATCTGAGGGGAAATTTTATAAGAAGCCCATAGCTTTCAATTTTCCATTCATTCCAGAGCCACCAAGATGTATCATGACTTTTGGGAGGTCTATTGGTGGAAAGGATGAAGAAGGACATTGCGGAATTTGTAGCTAAGTGTCCTAATTGTTAACAAGTTAAAGTTTAGCATCAAAATCTTGGAGGTTTTTCCCAAGATATTAGCATTCCTACTTGGAAGTGGGAAGATTTGAATATGACCTTCATTGTTGGGCAACCTCGCATGCGACAACTATATGACTTGATTTGGGTATAGTTGATCATATGATGATATCAGCTCAGTTCATCCCCGTCAAAGTTTCTTATTAGGCGAAAAACAATGCTAAGTTGTACTTGAAAAAAATGATTGTATTGCATGGAGTGCCTTTATCAATCATATATTATTGTGGTAGCCAATTCACTTCTTAGTGTTGGAAATCTTCCCAAAAGGGGCTTAGTACTTGTGTTAATCTTAGTAAATCCTTTCATCCGCAAACCGGTGGGCAAGAAGAACGTACTATCAAAAATTTGGAATTTATGTTGTGAGCTTGTGTAATAGACTTCAAGTGCAATTGTGATGATCATTTTCCTTTGATTGAGTTTGCGTATAATAATACCTATCACTCAAGCATTGATATGGCTCCATTTGAGGATCTATATGGTAAGGAGTGTAGATCTTAACTAGGTTGGTTTGAATTGGGTGAAGCTACCTTGATAGGTCTAGACTTGGTACATAATGCTATCGAGAAATTTCCGCTTATTGGAGAATGGTTGAAAATGGCTCAAACTCAACCAAAGTTTTAAGGTGATGTTAGAAGAAAAGATCTTGAGTTTGATGTGGATGATTGGGTCTAGTTGAATATTTTACCCATGAAGGGCGTGATGAGATTTTGAAAGAAAGGGATACTTAGTCCCCATTATATGGGCACATATCAGATTTTGAGACATACTGGTAAAACTGCATATGAACTTGATTAGCTTAACGATTTTGCATCGGTACATCCGGTTTTTTATGTTTCCTTGTTAAAGAATTGTATTGGTGATCTGACATCTATTAGAACATTTAAGAGTGTTTGTATAAAGGATAACCTTTCTTATGAAGATGTTCTGATTGAGCTTTTTGACCAGAAAGTTTGGAAGTTGAGAAATAAGGAAGTTTCTTCTGTAAAGGGTCTTTGGAGAAATGAATTAGTTGAGGGTGCTAATTGGGATGTTGAGGCCGTTATGATGTCCCGTTATCCTTATCCCTTTCCCTACGTTCTTATTCAATATTGAGGTTATTCAGTTCCCCATGGTTTAGTCTTTTGGTATCATGTGTCTTAGATATTCCCATGATTCCCCATTTATGCATATTCATGAAAAACTTGTATTTTGAGAACATGTTTATTCACATGTGAGTATGAGTTGCCTGTAGAACTTATGAAATGATGATTTGAACATGATTTAGCTTGGAGTTGATGTTTCTGCTTTGGATATGTGCATTTATGTGATTTTCATTCATGATGGGCTATTAGATACGATTCTTACTCTACTTATGATGTCTTAAATTCAGTTCGAGGACAAATTTTCCCAAGGGATAGAGATATTGTAACTCCTCAGAATCGATAAAAAAGGAAATTCAGGTTTCTAGAAACTGGTGTCTACACCGACAGAACCAACGACGGACCGTAGGGCAACTTACAGACCGTAGGTGGGAACTATAGGTGGTAAGTCCAATAATTTTAAGATGTCATGTTCCAGTACCCTTTTTACAGTTCACTAGGATGGTCAATAATTCAATGTACGAGTCATAGGTAGGTCTCGTAGGTGAGTCCCGGACTTCGTGAAATTTTAAGGGTCAAATTAGAACCTACGGTTCTCATGAAAGGTCTGAATAAGGACCAACAGACCGTACACTGCAACCGTTTTTGGGGTTCCAAAATTATGGTCCCACAACCCCATAGATTATTGGACATAATGGTTCGTAGTTCAACCTACGAACAGTAAGTCCAACCATTGGTGGAGGTCTGACAGTTATTTTGGTAAGGACTTTTTAGTCTTTTTCGTAATCATTTTAATCCTATATAAACGTCATTTTGCCTTCTACCCTATGCCCTATATAATTATTTTTAACACCAAATCACCTAATTTAATTGACTCTCCTAAACTCCTACAAATCAAGTTCATCCTCCCAAATATTTCTCTTAGTAAGGAAGAAGAAGAAGAATTAGGGTTCCATTCAAGTCTCAATATCCACCATAGCTTTTTGTCTTTGAAATCCAACGTATGATAGTATTCACCTATGGAGTTCTTTCCTCCATAGTGTTCTTCAATTCTTAAATTTTACAAGTTCAAATCTACAATTGAAGTTAGGGTTTTATTCCATATTATGGGTTCCTTTAAATTATGATCCAATAGATTTTTTTATGTATTTTTATGCATGAATTGAGATAATTACATGTTTTAAAGTTGAATTCACTTGAACCCATGCATAATCTATGATATCTAGATCTTTGACATATGATGAAGCTTTTCAACTAAAAAAGAGGAGTTTATGAAGATATGCATGTTTAGTATGAAATTGATTAATATGATTTAAGGTTATTTTAAATGTGAAGCATCGATGTTGTTGTTGTTGATAAAAGTGAAAGGCTGTTCTCACATAAAGGATTCTTAATTAGAGTTTAAATGTTTTCTCATCTAAACTTTAAATAAAGATTTTGGAGCTATTCTAAATGAACTCTAGCTTGGATTGGCTACTTGATGTGTCCTTCCATGGAAAATAAGATGAGCTTACACTAATGACTTTTTCGTGTGTTTTCTGCTTAGCAGCGAGAGGATATTGAGATGGAATCTCTCTCATGGTAGATGTTGGATTTTTAGTACCAATCTCCCTATCCCATCACTATGTGCCACTATAGGTTTGTCTTAGATATACATTAGCTGTTTGATCCACTCAATCTAGAAGTTTATGGTTCTTACTTTAGAAAGTAAGGACATCTCTTTTTGGTTTGGGATAGACACCGGATTTCATGTTATAGCTCACATGTTCTATATGTCGGTTAATGGCTGTTTCAAACTAAAATGAACTAAGGTTATTTCAAGAAGTATCCCACATTTGTTTTAAAGATGATTTAAAGTGTCTTGAGTATGATCACGATTTATATTTTCCAACCTTTTATCTTATGGTTTAACTTTGGTCATTGCATGTCATGAAAAGCCTTTTTAGCATGATTTATGTAACTCTTATGCATCACTATCATATTTGGTACATTCAATGTATGTCACGACCCAGGGTACGCCCTAGATGTAACATGTCATAGAAGACCCCATACAATCCACATAGCATATCACAACATAAAGTAATAGAAAACGAGCGGAAGTCTAATAACCTTGTCTCAAACCATCTAACAAAAGGGAATAAAATCTTGAGATGCAACCATACAGTAGTCCCACATGAAAAGAAAGACATAAAAGAGAAAGGGTGCTCCAATCCTCGAATACAATGAGGAGTCACCAAAGCTTCACCTCCTTGATCAACTAAGAACCTAGCCCCAAGTGTGGGAATTGGGAGCGCCGGACCCTACATTTGATAAGAATGTAGGCAAGAGTATGTGTTAGTACAATGAAGTACTAAATATGATGGCTAGCATACACAACATAACATAAAAATTAGTCAATATAAGGCATAAGGCATAATCATAACGAAAACATAAGAAGCATCATAATGAAAGAGGAATACTTCCTTAAGTAGCCTAACTTATCCTTAGCCAAGACTTAGGTCATTCACCTGTAGTCGAGCATACATCAGGGAAGGCATATCTAGCTACACTCCAAGTCAATCAACTTCATAACATAATCACATTAGTCATATTTACTTTTAAAGACATGGGGATTAGCCTCAATGCCTAGCTCATAAAGGCTAATGGGTATTCGCCACTCGCCTTATTTACTTTTAGACCGCAGGTACTCGCCTCCACAACCTCATCATATGATGCGGGTACTCGCCTCCACATCACTTCATAAGGATCATGTGTACTCGCCTCTATGTCCATTCATCATATTAAGAATATGGGGACTCACCTCTTGTTCAAGTCTAAGGAGCATGGGAAATAACCTCATATCCTTACATATAGAGGTCAAGGGTAATCGCCTCTAGCCTCATTATTCATTAAGAATTTTAGTTTAGATTCATTTTAGGTGAGAAATGATTTCAACCTAGAGTCATTCATCTGATTAAATCTTTCACATTCATTCAATCATGCTTATCAATTCATTATGTGAATTATCTCTTCCACATCATAACATTAATCAATCAACAATTCATAATCTAGGTTTTACTCTCAAAGCACTACATCTCACTTTCATCATCAATGCTTTACTCTAAAGTAATTAGCATCATATTCATCATATATGCTTCAAGCTAAAGCAATTATAATCATAAATCATCAATCCATTATGGAGATATCTTGCCCATAGAGTTTACCTCACATAGCATCAAACCCAACAGATCAATTCTTCCCTAAAATCATATGATAGGTATGGGTACAAGTAATTTCATACTAAATACATGCAATTCTATCAATTCAATCTTAAAAAATCATAATCCACTCAATTGGATCGACATTCATCATAACCCACAAAAATGGAAGAAACCATAACTAGAATTGGGGAATTCTTCTTCAAATTATGGAATTCTAGGGGAATCCGTCGGAGGAAGGATCCCATGGAAGCCATCATACCTTAGTCACAAAGACCACAAAAGCTTGAAGATTGTGAAACTTGATCTTGACCTAGCTTCAATATCCTTCTTCTTCACCCACGTTCTAGAGAGAGAATATTTGAGAGAGGATTTGGGTTTTCTTTTGGGATTTGAGAGAATGACTTGAATGGGGGATGTTGGGGGTTAAGAATACTTATATAGTTGGTCTAGGTCTAGGGAAAAATACACCACTTCAATCTAATTAAAATGGGAAAAGACCCTTAAGTCCCTAAAATAATCGTTTAGACCTAACCGACAACACTATGACTGACGGACCATGGATTGACTTACGGTCCATCCTGGTCAACTATGGTTGAGATAAGAGACTTTTGGCCATCGACGGTTCCCCCAACCACGGGCCGTGCAGCCATCCATGGGGCATTGGTCCTGGCTGTGGTACTGCCTTAGGCAGTTTTACAGGATGCCCTACCCACGAGGCTCACCTATGGTGCATGGGTCCAATTACGAGGCGTTGTTGGCCCTCGTGGGTGACAACTGGAACTACTAACAATTTGCTAAGTTTTACTCTTTAGGATATCGGGTGTTACATTATCACCCCTTTGGGGACATTCGTCCTCGAATGGCATTCTAAGCACGTTTCTAAACGAAAAGACTCACGGCTAGCTGCCTATCATGAATGCAACTCATCAAAATGCACGAACCTAAAGAGGAAACATCAACTCCAATATCAACATACTCAATGCACCAGAAGGGAGTAGGAACTACAAATAACAACCCAATATGCATGATATTTTAAGATTTTTTACACTTATGGAGGAACTACCATCTCCAAACTCAAAAGTAATGCTCAACAACATGGGAAAAATACATTATAACAGACATTTTCTTTCAAAATATAAGATTTTTCATGAACATGGAAAAAATTTAAGGATATCATGGAACCACATAAAACACACATGACTTCAAACAAAATCAAACCAAGAGGAACTCGTTGCCTCAATCTAGAATAGGAGAAAAAGCTAAGGATATTGGGACATAATATCGGCCTTAGCCTCCGAAGTAGCACACCCTCAACTAGATGGTTCCTCCACAACACTCTTATGAAGGCAACCTCTTTGTTCCTCAATTTCTTAACTTGCTGGTCCAAAATCTCAACTGGAACTTCTTCATAAGAAAGGTTCTCTTTAACCTCCAACCCTTCTAGGGGAACTATGGATGTCATATCTCTAACACATTCTTTAACATACAAATGGAAAACCAGATACACCGATGGCAACTCATTTGGTGAATCAAAATCATATGCAACCTTACAAACACGTCTCAAAATTATATATGGGCCTACAAAACGGGGACTAAGTTTCCCTTTTTTTCCAAACCTCATTTCACCCTTCATGGTTGTGATTTTCAAGTAAACCCAATAAAGCACATCAAATTCAAGGTCTCTTCTTCTAAGATCTGCACAAGACTTTTATCAAATTTGGGCCGTTCTCAACCTCTTTCTTATGAGTCAAACTTTTTCAATAGCCTCATGCACTAACTCGGGTCCTATAAGAAACAATTCACCCACCTCAAACCAACCTATAGGAGATGTACATCTCCTACCATAAACGGCCTCAAACAGTGCCATACCAATACTCGAATGGTAGATATTATTATAGACAAATTCAATCAACGGAAAATAGTCATCCCAATTACCCATAAAATCAATCACACAAGCCCTCAACATGTCTTTCAATGTTTGGATTGTACATTCTGCTTGCCCATCGATTTTGGGGTGAAAAGTCGTACTAAGTTAAACTTTAGTGCCAAGACCCTTTTTAAAGGACTTCCAAAACTGAGTACCTCTATTAGAGATAATGGACAAGGTTACTCCATGTAACCTTACCATCACACTAAAATACAACTTAGCATAGTCTTCTTCCAAGTAAGAAACCTTGACCGAAATGAAATGGGCCGACTACATCATTCGGTCAACTATAACCCAAATCAAATCATAATGTCACCAAGTTCGTGGCAACCCTACTATGAATTCCATATTCACATCTTCCCAATTCCAAGTATGAATACCAATGTCTTGGGATAAACCTCCCGGTTTTTGATACTCAACCTTCTCTTATTGGCAATTTGAACATTGGTAATAAAACTCGCAATATCCTTCTTCATCCCATTCCACCAATAGATCTCCCACAAAGTATGGTACATCTTGGTGGCTCCCATGTGAATATAATATCGAGAACTATGGGCTTTGGATAAGATATGTTCCCTTAAGTCATCAACCTTCGGAACACATAACCGACGTACCTTGATATCTAAGGATACCAACTCCACCTTGGGAGAAAGCCTCAACGGAATTTCTAAGTACCACCTCTTTCAAATCTACCAAAGTCGGATCAAGACATTGCTTTGCCTTAACATCCACCACAAAAGACGATTCTGACCCTTTATGAACTATGACACCACACTTGGCAGAGTCTACCAATCAAACACCCAATCGGGCCAATCTATGTAGATCCCAGGCTAACTCTTTTCTATCATTATCAACATGTGCAACACTACCCAAGGATAACCGACTGAGGGAATTCGCCACCACATTAGCTTTATCGGGGTGATACAAAACATTCATATCATAATCTTTCAATAATTCAAGCCACCTTTTTTGGCAAATATTTATATCTTTTTGGGTAAACATCTATTTCAAACTTTTGTGGTCGGTAAAAACATCAACATGAACCTTATACAAATAATGCCTCCAAATCATTAAGGCAAATAGAACTACCACTAATTCAAGGTTCTGGGTAAGATAGTTCTTCTCATGAACATTTAGTTGCCTTGTAGCATAGGCAATCACCTTACCATTTTGCATAAGCACACATCCCAACCCAACTCTACAGGCATCACAATATACCACAAAGTCATATGTACCTTCCGGTAAAGTCAACACCAGAGCGGAAGTAAGTCTATCTTTGAGCTCTTAGAAAATTTTCCCACAAGCATCCAACCATATATAGTTATCCTTCTTTTGAGTCAAAGTCATCAATGGAGAAGGAATCGTAGAAACGCCCTCAACAAATCTTCTATAATAACCGGTCAATCCCGAGAAACTTCATATCAAGGTATTGTCTAAATACCCTACTCATCAAATCCATGAAGGCTACCGGAGCATTAGTCAAACCAAAGGAAATCACTAAAAACTCATAATGGCCATATCAGATTTTAAAAGTCATTTCCGGAATATCTTCCTCTTTCATCCTCAATTTGTGATAACCCGACCGGAGATCAATTTTAGGGAAATAACTTGCCCCTTGAAGTTGATCAAATAAATCATATATTATTGGAAAAGGATACTTGTTCTTAATGGTCACTTTGTTCATTAGTCAATAATCAATACACAGATGGAGTGAATCATCCTTTTTCCTAACAAAACACCAGAGCACCCAATGGAGAAATACTAGGTCGGATGAAACCCTTTTCAAACAAATCCCTCAATTGATCCTTCAACTCCTTAAGTTCCGTCGGAGCCATTCTATGAGGAGGAGGGCTTTCACAGAGGTGATCTACGGACTGTAGGTCCATCCACGGTCCGTAAGTGATGACCGTAGATCAGCAGGCATGGTATTGAGGACAAATCAGGGAAATCTGACCAAGTGTGGAACCACGGGGTCCATTGATGGTTCGTAGATTGATCTACGGACCGTACTATTGATTCGTAGAATGATACTGTGAGGGTTTCCAGTACCTGATTTTTTAAGATTCTAAGTATGGAGCTACGAAGGGGATTGATGGACTGTAGATCGATCTACAATCCGTACTGCTAGTCCGTCGTTTGCTTCAGAGAAGCTGATTTTTAGAAGCGGAAATATTTTCTAAGTCCTGGCTTACGGAAGAGACTTATGGACCGTAGATCCATCGACGGTCTGTAAGTCAGTCTCGTGGATTGAAGACGCGTACCTAAACAAACTTTCCTTAATTTGTTTCCCATTTAATTTAGGATTTGTTTTCTATAAATATGACATATAAACATCGGTTTTGGGGGTTAGACATTATTATTCTATTTTTACTTTGTGACTTTGGAGATTAAGTTGCAACCCTAGCAATTATTGATTTCCTACATTCGTGTTGAAGATTTTGGCTTTGAAATTCAAGTGGAAATTCTGGGTTTATTATTATCGTTACGTAAGTTCATGATTTATTCATCTAATATTATGAATTGTGTTCTTGCTTATATGGGTAACTAAATCCACAACTAGGGTTGTGGGAACCATGAGCGATTAACAAAGTATGAATAGTAAATAAGTAATTCTTGAATAGTGTTTGGCATACATTAATAATTCTTTCGTTTAAAAGTCTTTTTAACGAGTGCACGCGAGTCTGAATGGGTATACTTAGTCGTGGAGCATTCTGAATCTTTGCTCGTTAGAACTCGCCTTGTTGCTACTTACCGGATCAAGGAGATAATCAACAAGAAAAGAATTATCAACATAGATTTAGTGTGATACTATCGAATAGGCTAGTATTGATTGGTGCGAAGTAGTAACTAAGCCAAACATCGATTATGATGTCTGATATGAGGTAAAGGTAAGGGTTAGTAAATTATACAGACGCAGCCAGATCAAGGTGCGGGGTGAAATTCTCTAGATGCCGGATCAAGGATTTAGAGATACCTAACCTATCACTTTGCATGTAACATACTAGGAAAGGATTGCGATTACTAGGATTACTGCGTTATGAGCTTGTGGGGAACACGTCTACCCTAGTTAATCTTCTCATCTTGATAACAACCGAAATTTACTTTTGTTTATTGATTATTGCTGAATTGTTATAATTTGTTTCACAAATCCCCCCTTTTTATTTCTTGTTTCTGGAAGTATTTTGGCTAATTGAATATAAATGTTGGTTAAAGTAAAGTCTAAACCATTTTCCTCGTGGGATCGATCCCAACCTACAAGTTGGATTCTTTACTTGATAACGATCGCTTATACTTCTTTAGGGAGGTATAATTTGAGCGTATCAAATTTTGGCGCCGCTGCCATGGAATCTGGCTTTTAGATTTATTTTTAACTACATTATTGAACGTTAGTCAAATATTTCCTAATTTTACTTTTTCCCTTTGTTTTTGTCTCTCTCAGGTTCCGACTCTAGTGTATGCCAAGTACACGGACCCAAGGCGAACCACTTACTCCGTACGATCTAGAGTTGAACAGAACTTTGCGAAGAATGAACAATCAAAGACTTCCAGTTAATCCTATCGGAGGAAATCTAGATGAAGCAGTTGAGTTACAACAACTAAGAGTAGTTGGTGGGGAAAACCGGGGTCTAGCTGAAAATCAATTGGGAGATGCAGTGAGAGTGGATGGTCCATCAGGCCCACAACAACGTGACAACTATCGGGGCAACATCGATATAGCAGACTCTGATGGACCCATTGTCCTACCTCCTCTACCTCCAGGGCACACATTTGTGGTGACTAGTAGTTTGATGCAGATGCTTACAGCAAGAGTCTTATATTCAGGATCGCCATCGGACGATCCACATGCTCACTTGGCCAAGCTAAGGGTGGTTTGCAAAAGTTGTGTAGGTAGACCGGACTTGGATATGAATGTCATTGGATTACGAGTGTTCCCTCTATCACTGACAGGCGATGCTGCAGTATGGTTCACTGAGCTTCCGTATAACTCAATATTCACGTGGGACCAACTGGCAGAGGTGTTTAAAGGAAAGTACTATCCAGTGTCTAAGAAACTCAATCACAAAGATAGGGTCAACAATTTTGTGGCATTACCTGGAGACTCTGTGAGTAGCTCGTGGGACAGATTCACTGCCATCGTAAGAAGTGTCCCAAACTACCGTATTGATGATGAGTTACTGAAAGAGTATTTATATCGAGGACAGGATGATAACAATAAAGAAATACTTGACACTATTGTCGGAGGTTCATATGGTGATTGTATATATGCACAGATTGCTGAAAAACTGGAGAGGATCTCTCGCAACAATAAAGCATAGAGCACTCAGAGGTCAGCTATTGGGAGAAAAAGATTTACCGTTCATAGTACAAATAACAACTCTACAGATGATATTCGTGAAGAGATGGCCCAGATGAGGACCGAGTTGGGGTTGGTATTGAAGTATGTAAGCGGAGGACCAGAAAAGGTAAATGCTGTGAATTATTTAACTAGAACTCCACCACCAGTGGAAGAGTGTTACTATGAAGAGAATGCTTATGCTGTGAATGATCAGACTGGGGGTTTCCGACCAAATGCCCAAGGATCCAACACGAATAATTGGCGCCAAGGTCAAGGAAACCAAGGTCGAAACTATAGAAATTACAACTGAGAGAGTCATTATGTCCGGGATGGGAACTTCAATCGCAACAACAACTACAACAGGAACAACTATGGCAACAGAAACGATCGGGTTGGACCTTATGTTCCCCCTCAAAATCGGGAATCTGGTGCTAGGGAAACTGGAGGCAATATGGCGCGTATTGAAGCTATGATGCAGAAGATGATGAGAAGGTTTGATGCAACTGATGAGAATATGAAGGAGATGAGAAACGACTTGTCTGGTATTGGACAAAAGGTTGACGCCCATGCAGTGTCAATAAAGCATCTAGAGCAGCAGATGACTCAGTTGTCTACTGCAGTGAACCCACGTCAACCACCAGTGGAAGAGTGTTACTATGAATAGAATGCTTATGCTGTGAATGATCAGACTGGGGGTTTCCGACCAAATGCCCAAGGATCCAACACGAATAATTGGCGCCAAGGTCAAGGAAACCAAGGTCGGAACTATAGAAATTACAACTGAGAGGGTCATTATGTCCGGGATGGGAACTTCAATCGCAATAACAACTACAACAGGAACAAGTATGGCAACAGAAACGATCGGGTTGGACCTTATGTTCCCCCTCAAAATCGGGAATCTGGTGCTAGGGAAACTGGAGGCAATATGGCGCGTATTGAAGATATGATGCAGAAGATGATGAGAAGGTTTGATGCAACTGATGAGAATATGAAGGAGATGAGAAACGACTTGTCTGGTATTGGACAAAAGGTTGACGCCCATGCAGTGTCAATAAAGCATCTAGAGCAGCAGATGACTCAGTTGTCTACTGCAGTGAACCCACGTCAACCTGGCACTCTTTCTAGCAACACCATCCATAATCCAAAGAATGATGGTCATTGTATGGCAGTTACTACTCGAGGGGGTAAGCAAACCATAGATCGACCTAGGCCGTTTGTGGTGGAAAGTGAGATTAGAAAAGAAGATGATGTGATAGAGGTTAGACCAGAGTCTGAGAAAGCAACAGAGCAAGAGGTGGAGATATCTCAGAAAGCGGTCCCCATACCTAAATCTCCACCACCTTTTCCACAGAGGTTAGTGAAGAAGACTGAAGATGGTAAATATCGCAGGTTTATTACTATGTTGAAACAACTCTCTATCAATGTTCCTTTGATAGAAGCCTTGGAGAAAATGCATGGGTATGCGAAGTTTATGAAAGATATGGTGACAAAGAAAAGGTCTGTGAGTTTTGAAGATAATGATAGATTGCAGCATTGTAGCGCTATTGCTACAAGATCTCTTGTGCAGAAGAAGCAAGACCCTGGTGCTCTCACGATCCCATGTACTATAGGGTTGTTACACTTTGCTAAGGCATTGTGTGATCTTGGTGCTAGCATCAACCTCATGCCGTAGTCTATTTACAAGAAGTTAGGTTTGTGGGACCCAAATCCCATGACAATGCGGTTACTAATGGCCGATCGAACTTTGAAAAGGCCCATTGGTGTACTCCATGATGTGCTAGTGAAAGTGGAGTCCTTCATTTTTCTGACAGATTTTGTGATTATTGACTGTGAGGTTGATTTTGAGGTTCCCATCATCCTGGGGAGACCATTTCTTGCCACAGGGCGTGCGTTGGTTGATATGGAAAAGGGACGGATGAAATTCAGACTGAATAATGAAGAAGAGACTTTCAATATTTGTAGGTTCATGAAGCAGAGTGGTGAGCTCCAAATAGTATTTGCCATAACTTACAGAGTGGAGACTGGGACAGAAGTGCAAATTGAAGAGCGACTAGGTGTTGAGGCACTAGCAGCAGTTATTATGTACTTCGATAGTGATGGCATTGAAGAGTATGATGAGTTGGTAGCCGCACTTGATAAGTGTCAATACCGGCCCAAACCAAATAAGTATGAATTAGACATGAAGAATCGGGAGTCCCCACCCGCAAGACCAGCTATTGTGGAGGCACCTAAATTGGAGCTTAAGGCTCTACCACCGCATTTGAGGTATGTATACTTGGGCAAAGGGAATACTTTGCCGGTCATCATTGAGTCCGATTTAAAAGCAGGACAAGTAGAGTGTTTGGTGACTGTGTTGAAAAGGTTCAAGCGAGCTATTGGGTGGACTATAGCGGATATCATTGGGATTCCTCCCGATATTTGCTCTCACAAAATCCAACTAATGCCAGATCATAAGCCCAGTATCGAGCACCAGAGAAGACTAGATCCACATATGCAAGAAGTAGTCAAAAAGGAGATCATCAAGTGGCTGGATGCAGGAATTTATCCCATTTCAGATAGTAGTCGGGTATGTCCTGTGCAGTGTGTGCCTAAAAAAGGTGGTATGACTATGGTTCCAAATGAAAGAAATGAGCTTGTTCCAATAAGGCCTGTTACTGGATGGAGAGTTTGTATGGATTACCGAAAGTTGAATGCGTGGACAGAAAAGGACCACTTTCCTATGCCATTCATGGACCAGATGTTGGATAGACTTGCAGGAAAGGGTTGGTATTGTTTTCTTGATGGATATTCGGGCTACAATCAAATATCTATAGCTCTAGAAGACCAAGAGAAGACCACATTCACTTGCCCATATGGGACTTTTCTTTCAAACGGATGTCATTTGGGTTATGCAATGCCCCACCTACCTTCCATCGGTGTATGATGTCGATATTTTCTGATATGGTGGAGGACACTATTGAAGTGTTCATGGATGATTTTTTAGTTATAGGTGACTCTTTTGATCGGTGTCTAAATCATTTGGCTGAGGTGCTTAAACGGTGTGAAGATTGCAACTTGGTGCTTAATTGGGAGAAGTGTCACTTCATGGTTAAAGAAGGTATAGTGTTGGGATATCGAATTTCAGAGAAAGGTATTGAGGTTGATAGAGCTAAAGTTGAGGTAATAGGAAAACATCCGCCACCCATTTCAATAAAAGGTGTTAGAATTTTTCTTGGACATGCAGGTTTTTATAGGAGATTCATCAAAGATTTCTCAAAAATTGCACATCCTTTGTGCAAACTGCTTGAGAAGGAGAGTAAGTTCTATTTTGATGATGCTTTTCTTAGAGCATTTGGAGAGTTGAAGGAGAAATTGGTTACAACACCTATCATTATTTCACCAGATTGGGGACAACCGTTTGAGGTAATGTGCGATGCGAGTGGAGTGGCGCTTGGTGTAGTATTGGGTCAAAGGTGAGAGAAAATTCTTCACCCTATTTACTATGCTAGCAAAGCTCTGAATGTGGCCCAAAAGAATTATACTGTGACCGAACAAGAACTCCCTGCTGTGGTTTTTGCTTTCGAGAAATTTCGTTCCTACTTGCTTGGTACTAAGGTCATAGTGCATACTGACCACTTTGCATTGAGGTATTTGATGGCGAAAAAAGATGCAAAACCAAGATTGATTAGATGGGTACTATTGCTGCAAGAGTTTGATTTTGTGGTAAAAGATAGAAAGGGAACCAAAAATCAAGTTGCTGATCACTTGTCCAGATTAGAGGAAGAGGCTATGCTAAAGCTTGGAGATAGGGCCGAAATTAATGATGCTTTTCTAGATGAACAAGTATTGGCTGCTTCTCATGATCTGATTCCTTAGTTCGCGGACTTTGCTAATTATTTGGTAAGCGATATTGTGCCTCCCGATTTGTCTTTTCACGAAAAGAAAAAGTTTATGCATGATGTGAAGAAATTCTTAAGGGATGAACTTTATTTGTATCGTAGTTGTGTTGATGGGATTATTCGTTGCTGCGTGCCCGAGGTTAAGATGTTTAGTGTACTTGAAGCATGCCATTCATCGCCTGCTGGTGGGCATTATAGTGGTATTCGGACTGCACATAAGATTTTGCAGTGTGGATACTACTGGCCTACCATTCACCAAGATGCTCATGATTTCGCCAAGTCTTGTGATCGTTGCCAAAGAGAAGGAGGGATTTCAAAGAGGCAATAATTCCCTATGAATCCTATATTAATTGGTGATAGAGTTGTTTGATCTATGGGGCATTTATTTCATGGGTCCATTCGTGAGTTCATATGGGATGAAGTATATTCTTGTTGTGGTTAACTATGTATCGAAGTGGGTGGAAGCAGTTGCGCTCTCCAACAATGAAGGTAAAAGTGTCATCGGTTTCTTGAAAAAGAACATCTTCTCCAGATTTGGTACACCGAGGGCTATTATTAGCGATGGAGGTTCTCACTTTTGCAATAACTTGTTCAAGGTACTACTTGAGAAATATGGTGTCCGCCACAATGTAGCCACCCCTTACCATCCACAGACTAGTGGTCAAGTTGAAGTATCCAACAGAGAGATCAAATGGATATTGGCGAAGACTGTGAATGCCAATAGAACGAATTGGTCAAAGAAGCTTGATGATGCTCTATGGGCATACCGCACTGCGTACAAGACCCCCATAGGTATGTCTCCCTACCAACTTGTATATGGGAAGTCTTGTCATTTACCAGTAGAACTAGAGCATAAGGCGATGTGAGCAATGAAGAAATTAATTTTGGATTGGGGCGCCGCATCTAATCAAAGAATGGATAACTTGAATGCACTTGATGAGTTTCGCCTAAAAGATTACGAAAGTTCAGCCATGTACAAAGAGAAGATGAAGAGGTATCATGATCAAAGAATTGAAAAGCGAGAATTTGTGGTTGGTGATCTTGTGCTTCTATTCAACTCTGGGTTGCGCTTGTTTCCAGGCAAACTCAAGTCCAAATGGACCGGACCATTTTTGCTCACAAAAGTGTTCCCCCATGGGGCGGTTGAGCTGGAAAAAAAGGATGGAACAAGGTTCATGGTAAACGGGCAAAGGATCAAGATCTATTTTGGAAATAATGAAACCGTGCAAGAAGTGATTGAGGCCTACAATCTTGATGAAGTTTGAGTAATCAAAAGACATGCGTCGTGCCGCGACCTTAGATCAAGCGCTCTTGGGAGGCAACCCAAGATGTATAATCTAGCGAACAATAGGATATAGTTTTCCTTTTTTTTTCTCTAGTAGTTTGGGCTGTTCGATTTATTCCATGTATCAAATTTTAGTTTTGTACTAGTGTTGGCTAGAATTAGAATAGGGTCCGTGCCTAAAAAGTGTCCAGAAAATGTAAAAAGAATAGCCTATTGGTTGCTACATGTGCAGGTACACCATGAAAATTCTGCAGAAAATGGTCTGGTGCAGAAGTCTACGGACACAATCGATGATCCGTCAATTCATCAACGGACCGTAAATGGTGCCCGTAGATCCCAGGTAAGTTTCTAAATTTTCAAGTGCATGAGTGATCTATGGTCCTGATCTACGGACCGTAGATCGACTCACGGACCGTAAACGGGGTCTCGTGAGTCCATACCTCAAGCTGTCTGACCCGACCCGGATTCCCCTATTTAAAAAACCCCCATTTGTTTTAAACCATTCCCATTCCCTCCATTACTCTCAAAACTGTTTCTAACATTCCCTAACCTCCCTAAATCACTCCATAACTCCTCCATAACATCATTCTTTCCATAATTCCCCAACTTCCCTTCCATTTCAAATACAACCCATCTCATAATCTAACAAAAAGGGTCCGGTGTTTGGTCAGTAACGATGAGGTAACTCCTTGGTCTTGCTAAGCTTAGTATCATCACGCAATCACCCCACTCCTTGTTTTTTGTAACGTAATAGACTTTCCCTTCACTTTGAATTTCAATTAATAGATTGAATATAGAAAGTCGGTAGTTGGGTCTTGACCTTGGGTAATTGTTAGATGAAATTGCATGATAAACTTGAAAAGTAGAATGCCCTTGGAACGATAGATACTGATTGTGTAGCATTATTGTATGTGATCGTAATAACTATATGCTAGTATTGACTTAGGGTTCCACAACTAGCTTAAATTGATTTCAGATTTTTGGTTTTACAGGTGGCACTCACGGACACTATCCACGGACTGTAGATGGACTCACAGTCCGTCCTGCAGGTTCGTGGTTCGTGATAGAAAACTTCCCCAGAATTCAGTCAGAAAATTAGCCTAAGTCCAGACTCACGGACAGACTCACGATCCGTAGATAAGACCACGGTCCGTGGTCTGTGTCCGTGAATCGAGACTTCCCTTACCCAGCCTCTGACACAAACTACGGTTGACCAGCACGGACCTTCATTCGATCCACGGTCCGTAGGTTTGACCGTAGATAAGGGTCAGCAGCCAGTTAGCTGAAAAAAATTGATGGGTCAACTTCAGATGGTCATAAATCTTAGCACAAAATTAATTATATGTACCATGACCTATGGTTAGATAGATAATTGAATTATATTTCCAACGCCACTGAGTTTGCTAAAATCCGACCTCTGAGTAAAAAGTTATGCCCGTTTTAGTAAAGCCCTACCGGGCAGACTCGACCTACGGACCCAATCGACGGACCGTCGATTGATTGAGGGACCGTAGGTCCATTCCATCAGTCACTCCGACAGCAGTTAATTTAGGGGTCTCTTGGTCTTTTCCTATTTCATTTATCCCCTAAGATGCGTCGTTTAGACCCTAAATGATGCGGTTTTAATCAGTTTAAGCCTAGAAACATAACTAGAACTAACCTTAGTCAAAATCAGTAATCAAACTTAGAAAATTAGAAGAAAGAGAGGAGAAAAAGGTCAAGAACCCTAGTTCAAGAACGCAACGAGGTTTCTTCAGTTCCAGCCCCAAAATCGAAAGATTTCTCCTTGGAATTTGTCACCAGGTATGTGGGATTTCACTAGTGGGTTCCTTCCGCCCATTAGGTCCCTAGAATTCAGTCAGATTCTTGATTCCATAATTATGAACAGACTTAGGGTTTCTAGAATTTGAACAGATCATCATGAATTCATTATTTAAATGTTCCAAATCAGATTATCATGTTATTGCTCAGTTTATCGCATAAATTTCAGAACCCTAGCTATGTATTTCTTTAGTTCTTGAATTACACATGCTAGGTCAGATATTTCAGTATTCAGTTATACATGCCACAGTTTATGAATGCACCATTATCAGATTAATTGTTGCATTCTCAGTTTGCATGTTCAATTCGAGCTATCCAGTAACTTACAAAATTCAGTCATAATGTATTAACCACTTAATTCAATGGGAGTAGCATAATACCGAGTTGGACTAGGGTTCAGCGTACCCATATAGTCCCCGAACTATGAGCAACATAGGTGTAAGTCCCCTCTATGGGCAACATCAGTTTAGTGATCACGCCAGCATGCCTTTATACCTCTGGCACGGTATATTGGGTCCTCTCGATGTGGCGTATACATTGTACTCCACATTTAGCTCATGTGGTTTGATGTCGGTTATTAGTAGCTCCCACAATTCAGTCAGACACTTTTGCATTGACCATATTTCAGTATAGTCAGTATTCAGTCTCAGCATGTTATAATTTGCTCATTGCATCAGTTAGCTCAGTATTCATTATTTCAGTATCAATATCATGTTCAGATGATTTCATTGCTTTATTGCTTGTTTAGTTATATATTATTTCAGCTTTAATCCATCCTGCATGCTCAGTACCTCTCAAGTATTGACGCACACGTGCGCTACATCTTCTCGTGATGTTGGTTCAGCTTCTCAGCATCCAAATCACGCTTAGATCGGTTCCCGATCTCCAGTTCAGCAACATCAGTGGTGAGTCCTCATTCTTCGAGGACTAGTGACATGTTTATCTCTACTGCTTTTAGTTTTTAGTTTCAGTTTTGCTTGATCTAGTTGGGGCATGTCCCAATATTTCTAGTCAGTTTAGAGGCTTATTTTAGACATAGTTAGATTCAGCTTAGTATTTTGAGTTTGATATCTCTTTTTTATTAAACTCTCAAATTTGATATATCTCAGTTATAGTATATGGGTATTCCCCATCTTTTCAGATTTATTATGATTTAGCCTCCGCATCAGTTATTTTCTTTAGTATGCTCATGATCATGCCAGCAGAGTTAGCTTGGGATCACTTGTGGTCCTGAGTCCCGTGTCAGCGTCTCGGGGGTAGCTCGGGGCGTGGCAAACTTGGTATCAGAGGCATTAGACTTAAGTGTCCTTGGATGTCTGGAAAGCCGCACTAAGTAGAGTATTTTTCATGGGGTGAAGTGCACCACATCTAATGAGAGG